>NW_008751739.1:1605641-1615596 GCF_000715545.1 Opisthorchis viverrini
CTTTGTTGAGCTCTACTAAAGTTGCGGCTTTGTATGCACTTGTAACGGTTTACATCATTCATCACCGCATGTCAATCATTCTGGTCCCCGTTTTAGGGACTTCCCCTCGTTCCCCTTTCTTTCAAGGAGCTTCCCTGTACTTCTTGCTGAAGTTAAATTGATAGCCGTTTTTCTGTAATATGGCTGAGCTATTCCTACTTTTTTTCAAGTCCCTTCAGAGCAAGTTTTCCTAGCTCCTGGAAAATGGACTTTGTACTGAGGCTCTTTATTAGACAAAGGTTTTTGAACTTAAGATACCTCCCTGTCCAGCTGGGCAATCCATCTTCGTTTCTTACCATCTAAGAAATAGAAAGACCATCTCACCGGCGGATTCAGATTCCCCTTGACCTTGATCCAAACATTGCATCACCCACTGTACATGCATCTTACCGTCCAGCATAACGAACATAGCACCAAGATAATCGGCATTGATGTGCAGTTTCCGTATACACTGACGTAGTTTTGCACGCTCCAGATGACCCATGAAGATGTTAGCCAAAACTAGTCCAAGCGAACTTCTGAATACCCCTCCATCAATATGTCGACACAGCGCCTTGTTATGACAGAACTGCACATCGCTTCAGAAGGGCCTGGTAAACAATCGGTTTACCAATCCCTTCTGATATGATGACTTCTCAATCGGTTCCAAATTTATTCCAATTGACTGAGAATTGCACATCTTTTGTGCATTGGCGAAGTGAGGATCGTAGACGTTCAGTAGAGATATTCAGTTGGTTTGCGTGTGTATATCGATTTTCTTCTCAGGAAATGCGTTTGTAAAAAATAAAGGATACAAATAATTAGGACACCATGTGTTTCTAAGAGGAATTCAAGTTTCAAGTCATATAAAATACTCAGACGAATCCTTTAGACCGTACGTGGTTAATTCTCTACCAATCGCTTTGATGCGTTTGGAAGTGCACTGGGCTAGTTCTTGTTGTGGTGCTTTCATGGTGGAAAATATTGGTCATAATGGAGCACCGCCTTTATGTAGGGAGCCGTGACCCACAGAGTCTAGGTCGGGAAAGCCTGGGTTGAGCAGTCAAACGAATGCATTTCATATGCAGTCACGTGTTGCACTGTCGGTGTGTTGTCACGCTCAGTGCTGTCGGGAATAACCCGGCTTATGTTTCCAAATATTCCGTTTATTTTTAGGACTTGGTATCCATTATCAGAGCTCCAGATTATAGCTCAGGATTACAGCATAAAAATTTCTTTAAAGGTCTGTTAGAGCTTTCCGATGGTATCCCAATGCGAAGTTGATGTTCTGTAGGTCAGGTCAGCCAGCTAAAAGCACCAGACAACTGGAGAGTTAATTGGGAGAGCAGTTTGTAGAAATATTTAGAAAATGCCTCAGTATCTAACGATGGACTCTGCAAGAGCGCAAGGCCTCAGTTAGACGGAACAGTCTCGTTTCAGGATTTGACGGTAACAATTACTGATACAGGGGCGAGTCAACTATTTTCTAAGTTCTTATTTCGTAACCGACATTTTTCTGAAACTCTTGGATAAAGCGAAAGCGATACACACGATTCAGGCTGTTCACAACAGGCTGCATGCGTTCAGCGAGACTCATCAGTACATTGCGCCGAAGCCTCAGTGTCACAAAGATCACAATCTCAATATGTGAGCCCAACTCAGTGCTCACTGGGATGGAGTCAATATCTTCCAGACTGCGACTGGGTAGTTATCCCACTGGGACAGTTAACATAGCGTCCTAAGTCGTACATACTTGTACATCCACAAAATGTAAGATCATGCTTCTGGGCACGCACGTCACTTACAGCCCAAGGAGAGGTACTAGAAGTTGGGGGACGCTGCACGTATCTTCGAAGTTGTACTAGTACCGACTGTAGTGTGACAGACGGGGTCAGTGCATGAATCTCTAAAGATTTGCTTGAGTTTGGAGCAAATTTAAGGAACCTAGGGTGTCAAAGTGGTCCCTAAATTTCAACAGATCCAAGTAGTAGGCTAGGGTATGGACTGTTTTGTTGGGTGGCTCCAAGACGTGGACTTTTCGGGTAGCGCAACAGGGACGTTTTCAAGTCTTCAACTACTGTTGTCTCAGAATCGTGACTCGCGAAGTATGGTGTAGACGAATCTCTAGTGCGACGATTGCAATGGGGATTTTCATCAGGGAATGTGTCCAGTACCAGAAGCTGTGTTGGTTAGGCCGTGTATTTTGCATGCCGAACCATCGTTTGCGGAAGAGGGTGCTGTTTTCTATATCCAATTCTAAGTGCCGAAAGCAGAGAGATGGTCAACCCCTGACCTAGCACAGGGGTATGAAAGAGATTACGAAGTATTTGGGTGTTGTCATTTCGAATCGCCTTCCAGGATGAGGACCACGTGGTCCTCACTGTGCGTGGTTAAAGACGCTGCAAGGTATGGCTGCTAATCCATGTCAGTGGCGTTCTTGTTGTCAATTTCTATCCAGATTGCCTGAATGAATGTCTAGAGGCTAATGCACTTCAAAATGATTGTTGTAGGCTTAAACTTAATTCCTTCCCATCCTTTTTTATGGAGCTTTCAAACAAGGAATGATCTTATGCCAGCAAAGCACCAGTGTTGAACTCTGAAGTAAAACTACCGATGGTGATGATGGCCCTTCTGCGGGATCTCAAAATTTTCGAATTTATTTACAGATCTGCATGGAAGTCCAGGATGCTCTAAGCTGAATAACTATTTTTCCTACGCTGTGATGCTCAATGATCTGGCGGTCCCAAAACGTGTAATATCTTTGGACCGAGCCACATAAACTCCACTGTTAGTTGAAATTACACAAACAATGTAGAGTTGATATTCTCAGATAACAAAACGTGGTAATGGAAAATCGGACATACACGTACACGAGGCAATGACCATTCAGTATACTGTACTCGCTGGATATTCTTTGATAAACACGGTTCAGATCATGCAGCATACCGTTCAACCTCAGTCAGCCAAGTAAGATTATGGAACTGGCGGACGTTTAGAGGCACTAGTATATCTGGTATACACACTAAGCACTCCAGGTGTCCTTCTCCCCGGTTTATATGGAAATCATGGGCTTTTGGCTGTGTGGCCTATCGAATTCCAAATTAACATCGCTCTGCGGTCCCCGAATTCCAACCTGGTTGGAGTGCACACATGAAAATGCGCGAAACGTGTGTGGTACTAACTGCAATGCGTAGAACTACGTCGGCATGGTTAACTCCCCCGACCTAATCTTGAAATGGATGATGGCCGTTTGCTGTTTTTATGTCCTATTACATCAGCAAGGTCTTTTCTGTAACAACTAGCTAAATGCATGACCTCTGGGTTTAACCCTTTAGGCTGGAAGCATAATCATTTTCGAGTTATTTTCCCAGCAGCAACTGAATGCTGCAACTTGCAAACTCCATCCGAGCGGGGCCCATTATATGTACACTCTTGGAACCTTGGCGTTTGAATCTCAGAACCCAAAAAAGACAGAGAAGTTGCCAGAACATTTGGATTACACATACTATTCCTGGCACTGGGCTCAGGATATTGTGGTTAATTGACTCGCTTTCAGGGTATATGTGCTCACCAGAGCCAGCCTTCCTTATGTATCCTTTATAACTTCCGTGCACGGGTGCATCTGGACCGCTTAGACACATCCATCCTCATAAATGTTCATAGAGTATAGCAAGCTGTACGGAAGAGGTCGGGTTCGAACCACGGACCTTCTGGCAGTAAATTCGCGCTCTCGAGTCACCTCGCCCTGATAGTTAAACATGTACACATTTGGTCTGCATAATTCCCATAGTTTCTGCTGAAGTAACCAATGAAAATGTGAATGTGGAACTGGGTAAATCTCGTACATCAGTCAGCCGCAAGCTGTTCTGTCGCACTGTTTGTGTGCGTTGCATTTTGCTATCAAAACAACGCATCTATTGTGTTTGGTACTCGGAGTTCATTTGTATCGAAAACTCTAGGTGCTTTGCATCCTACTTCCCGACAGCGTCTTGACCCGTGCACGTGACTGCGTTGAATTTTCGCAGAATATGGTAGTTGAAGGTGGAGGATGAAGAAGTATGGTGGACGAATGAGACAAATACCAGTGAAAACATTCACAGTCATGTGGCTTAACATCTTGAAATTCACGCCTTTGTGGTTTGAATCTGAAAGCAGTTTCTACTATCGGCGATGAAGAGGGATTGGTGGATGGATTTGTGGTTCATGAACCCTTGTAAAAATAGCGACTTTCTGACAAACCAACTATTAACTAAGAACATCTAACACAATGTACATTCTGTCCAATCGTTTTCCGACAGGGAGCAGCACAAATTTTCAACCACATGGTTTGCCTCAGCTGATTGTTTTACAGTCACGAATATGGAGTTAAGATC
This sequence comes from Opisthorchis viverrini, assembly GCF_000715545.1. Lineage (NCBI taxonomy): Eukaryota > Metazoa > Platyhelminthes > Trematoda > Opisthorchiida > Opisthorchiidae > Opisthorchis > Opisthorchis viverrini. Next base: position 1,610,033 of record NW_008751739.1, read on the forward strand.
AAAGTCCTAGTCTACAGTGCAAAAAGTTTCCAAAGTCTCAGTGCCTCACTTGTGCTACCAAGTGAAAAGTCTTTTCGCCATCTTCGTCATTTCCGTCAAGCTAAACGATTGTCATACGAAACACCGTTGAAAGTTTTTTTGCCCAGTCATGGAAACAATGAACAGAAGTAAATCTTTTCCCGAACCCATTTCAATCCGTCGCCAGATTAGGTAAAATGTCACCAAGTTGTGAAAATATTCTTTGCTCTTCTTACCGTTTCCATGATGCAACAGAACTTCGACTTTTCAAAAAGCATTTCTTAAGGTAGAGGAATGAGTGAAATTTGAGACTCGTCTAGTTAACGAAGCGTAACGTATGCGTGCATGGGGTGTGCCAAAAAAGTTTATCTTGGCACATGAGACTGCTGAACACTCTTCAATACTCCATGACCGACTTTGTCCTTCCTTTAGCTCATCAGGCAAGCTTATTTTGACACAGACATCAAAGAGCAAGCAAGCGGTGAGATACACTCAGTTTCAAGTTAAGTAGGTGAGATCCACTCGGATCACTCGTTTATGATATCCTTCAACTGGGTGTGCTGAACAGACATCGTCTCACGTCTACGTTGGCACGCTATTCAACCAACGTGTTTGGGAGAACTCTATGGATACTGCTTCAGCATTCGTGACTCTAACTCACTTAGCTGCTATTGTACGCGATACTTCAAACCCTGCCAAGTTCTAGTCTATTAACAACAGCTGAAACATCATTCAGACCGATTAAATGCTCGCCTACTGTAAGCTCTCGATCTGATCTACCCCAGAAACAATTTCAAACATAAGATTCTGCTGGAAAGTTGAGAACGGAGACAAGATTTATTCCATGGAACTGGAGCCTTGACAATTTGATATTCTGGTTCACCTTTCAGCGTGCCAGACAAATTCGTGATTAGCCTGCTTTAACACGGTGATGGAGAATTCAATTTCACATGCTTAGCGGTTATGGAGAAGACCACTGGAAGCATCGGCGTCGCTAGCTAAACTCTCTCCTAGTCACTCAGTTGATTTATTGTGGCGTACTGCCTGCACCCGAGTCGAATATAAACCCACTCTGCTGTGACCCATTGCCGTATAAGAAACACAGGACAGACACCGGGGCTTAAGTTCTCTATTATATCAAGTGAAGAAGAGAGTGATAATGCAAAAGACGCAATGAAAACAAGCAGGTAATTCCCAAGTGAACAACAAGAAGACGCTTAGTTCGGCCAAATGCCGACCAACATAGAGGAAAACGGATAGCGAAGCAAGATGTCTTATCTGACTGCTGTTCCCGCTGCAATGCCTGATGCCAGAAAAAGAACGAATCGACAAGGAACGCAAAAGTTTCATTGCAACACGCGAGGCGTGCAAGTGCAAATTTACAACGGCTCCGCGCTATTTAAGGAGCACTTTCCGACATTGATTTAGGCTGTCTGATAGGCGTTAAATGAACTCCCACCAACACCTTCTATGAAATGCCTAAACGCTGATCGTATTCGGTCGTGCTTCTGTGGCGTGCCTGAACACTCATCGGCTTTTGCTGAATGGTTGATTGACATGGATGCCTGCCGGCTTCCCCACTGAGATTTTGGTGGAGTTTTAGGGTCTCAGTGGTTCCGGAAATTCTAGGGTTATATTCAGGAATCTGAACTTCCTGATGCAAGATGAGTGGGTGTTTATGCGAGTGTAGAGTCTCAGTAGCGGTGTTCTGATGTGGAGCCTTTCATGCATTCAAACATTTACCTTTCCCACTCAGTTGTCGTCAGCTGAAAGGAAATCAACTTTAACCTGGATTTGTGCACCAGGGGACAATGGTCTTTGATGGGAGTTTACTTCTCTGTAAAGGGTTTCTCAGGGGTAGCACAAGTATGCCTCCTCATATCACTAATAAAGCTTATGAATAGCCTCTAGGTGAAAAGCAAGCCGTACCAGTTGACCAGGTCCAACTTTGTCACTGCATCATCCCAAATATCACTTGTTAATGCGGTTCGTTTGGCAGCTAAAAACTCGATTTTTGAATTGTGTATAAATTTATCGACAAATCCATCGCCAAAGCCTCGGGTAGATTAGCCACGCCAAAACTGACCTAAAGGCTAAGCCAAATCCACGCCCTATAAAGATGATTCTTTGAGAAAGCACAGTGCGGCTTTCATCTGTGAGAGGCGAACGAGAATGTAGGTTAGGTTTCAATACGAAATGATCAACAATCTCCGTTTGTTTCATGTATTCCTTCGTTTATTCTGGCATGACCATAAATATCGCTGTTACCAAGAGAATATCACGAAGAACTATTAGACGATCAACCGGCCAAGTCACTCAACAGCCCTCTTCACTGCCCCACAGCATCCAACTAGATGCGAAATGGGGGGAGGCGCAGACAACCAGTCGTTCGTTTCTCCACGTTTTTGCGTTTCACTAACCAATCTTCGTAGTATATATCATTTTTCGCCCTTATTTTAACCATTAGATATGTACTGACCTGATGACGAGATCCCGAAAACCTTAATGTTCGTCACTGTGTTATTAGACAATTATTGCATGATTACCTTGGTCCTCGATCGAGTTACACAGCATTTTGTCTAGTGGAGGATTAGTCGTGAAATGCAAAAATTCAAGCTGATCAACCAATTCAGTCAGGATCGAAGAAAGTCTGCCGGAAACTTGAAAAGCTTACCTACAATCGTAGATTATCACGTGTCCGCAGGTTATTTCATTAGGTCCTGATAAGGTCGCTCATTGGGTCATGCAACTAGGAGCCTTCTATTTCCAGATTTTGTAACAACAACATTATTGGACCTGTTAAAACCTTCATTGAAAGCAAACCAGTGGGAGTGTTAACGTTTAGGCCCAATCATCCTCCATCTCACCGTCACCAGGTATTATCTGGTGGTCCCGTTTTAAGAGGTAATTAGTGATCATTTAAGCGGTACCAAATTATTAATGGTAAGAAACGGACCACAGGTATCCTGAATAAGTTGACAATCGTTTTGAAAGTCATTCACTTTTCGTGTGTTCGAAATTCGGTGGTAACATGATTGATGCGCAGGATTTCGGACAAAAGTGAACACTATTCTGAGTGGTGTACCAATGACCGTTTCCACCGAAATAGTGCATCAAGCTTTTCGCACCGACAACATCCCTAACAAAAAGGCGTAATATAAAACGTAGCTTAAATTTTTATCTCATAAGCTTTGTGAGAGATTCTTTTCTTTTTTGAAATCTTGTCGAATATTTATGAACACTATTTTGTATGCTTTGTATCCAGAGATGAAAGTTATCTTATTGGAGTATGCATATCGTTCTGTCACTTGGACGACACTTTTCTCGTTAAACGTTTCCCGCATACTGATCCATAAAAACTTGTGTGTGTATCAGTGGGTTATACCCGTAGATGTTGACGAACTCGTTGATGCATTGGGAACGCGTTTGATAGTGGTCATCGCGTGAGCTCAGCGCAGCGGTGCAACCATGACACGGAAAATAGGACTCCTTCAGCACCTGTGGAAGCAAAAGATAGTTGTGTGACAGAGGGGAAGAACACAATTTAGCAGCTTTAATTAAAAGATATGGGACACAACACCGGAAAATAAACCGAAACGGTAACTTACGCCTCATCACATTAGTGTATCAACAGCAAGTACTTAGAATTCCATGGAAGCTCGGCCCAAACAAGAAACTTCTTGTTCCGTGACAGAATTTCATGATTAGACAGCAGGAACTGTAGATTCTCCCAATACTGAACGAATCACTAGGGCTTTACTTTTGCAGTAGTCACCTCCAAGAGAGGACCTTCAAAGAGTCTATTAGCTTCCAGGGGAGAAAAAACTGGCATGGTTGTCGTAGAAAAATCTAATGGATCAGGGTGCAAATAAGGTGATGTCCGTGGTGTCGTTTCCAAATCAGAATAAATAAATTAACGTGACAACACACTACTCATAAGGTTTCCGAAGAATTTCCGATATCCCACTGCCGGTTTTGCCCAGCTCGAAATCCATCAAGCAAGGGAATTTACCGAGCTTCCATCAAGACAATGTCCCAACTGAAAACCAGGTTGTACATAACTGACGGGATATATTCGCCTTGAAATTACCTCGGTTTTAACGAAAGCATAAAATGAAGCCCTCGTCCATTGGGTCTTAGAAACCTAAAATGTGGTGCGCTGTGTCGAGGAGACGTAAGTCGAAATCTGAGCGTCGTGTCAAATGAGACATGAAGTCGTCTCATGTATCCCACTCGGCTGAGGAATTTCATAAACAAGAGGTCGGTTGAATCTCGAAGTTATCCCTGGCTAACGCAAGTGGTACATATCAGGATTGCACACCTCGACAGCCAAAAGGATGTAGAAATGAGTTATTCTGACGTGGCTACTATGACAAGACCAGGAGTATAATGTGATATCACACATTACAGTTAAGCTGAAAGTTGATTGCTTATATTTTGCGCCAGCTGGGAGTTCCAAAGACAGGATAAACAACTAATACTAATGTCATGAGAACAATGAAGGCAGTGAATAAGGCATGTTTTCTACAATTGTTCCCCTTGGCTAATGCATCACAATTTCATATGACACCAGAAATCACGTGGAAAAGGTTAAAATCGGGGCTACATACACTTTGGAGGAATAGAATTCAAAGGAAATGGGTTTGAGTGAGCTCTGGGTGAATGGGTCACAGAATCAGGTTTGTGACTTCACTGTCAGACAGGCGTGTGGGACCGGAAGTTTCGCAGGCCACTTCAAGTTCAGAGGTCACACAAGTTTCTTTTGGACGCAAAGTTGTGGATTCCAATCGCCTCTGAGATCGATACTAGTCTGAATCATACCAGTCGGGATCGGTTCAGAGGTAGGCGGTACATGATAGTTAAGGCTTGTTCTTTGTCGATGACGTGGCTGGTTTCGGCCAAATGTGATGAAATTGCACCTGAGCCTGGTTTCTTCCAACTACCACTCAGAGATACGGGATTGTGTCCTCGCTTCCTGTCCGACAAATGCCTTGTTGTACGACCAACGTATGATGCTTGACACGAGCGTACAAATGAGTTCACATAAAAGCTGGTGGTAGAACGTGGCAATTTGTCCTTCAAGCGGAATTCGATAGTGGAGCTAGAGTTGAAGCTCAAACACAGATTAGCAGCCATGTATGCCGTATCAACAGGGTTTCTGATCCTTCTGGTAATTAGTTCAGCAACATATAGACAGGCTTCTTCCCAAAAGAACATTGTGTAGGTTTGTGCTTAAAGGATTCCATAGTCTTGAGTAGGAAGGAACCTTTCAGGATATTCGTTCTGTAGGAATGTGTGCCCCAAGAGCATTACTTCCCCCTCTAAATTGTCAGGGGAGCATACCTTCACTGCTCTCTCAGTTAAGCATCTAGTTAAATTATACTTTTGATACCACATACATGGCTGCTAATCTGTGTTTGAGCTTCAACTCTAGCTCCACTATCGAATTCCGCTTGAAGGACAAATTGCCACGTTCTACCACCAGCTTTTATGTGAACTCATTTGTACGCTCGTGTCAAGCATCATACGTTGGTCGTACAACAAGG
>NW_008751739.1:1616914-1621578 GCF_000715545.1 Opisthorchis viverrini
TCTGTAGACCCTTACAATTTGCACTACTGAGGATTCCCAGGGAGAATGAAACACCTGTAGTGTTTTTCTGCTTTTGGACACAGGCTGACTTCAATCACGGAACAAAATCTCGATTGAATAATTCCAAAATCCCTTCAGGCTGTTTGTTACCAGCATGGAAGAAACATCCACCAGTGACGGGCACTGTAATGTGACAGACAACGAATAAATGAGCTGAGTAAACTGACGACCATCTTCTCGAAGGCAGTGAGTAGGTGGACGAAGTTCAATGGTGGCATAAAAGCGTTTGAATTTGCTTAGATTCCTAACCAACACGATTTGTGACTGCCTTTACCAAACTACAGTCAATTAAGTGGGATATGAACAACGGAATCGACGGAATCGGCTGACACAGCAAGGGATGAGTCTGCATAGACATGAAAAGATCGAACGATGGAATCAATCTCTCACTATGCAACAGCGTGTTGGAAATATGGTTACCGAGCAAGACTCCAACCAAATACAGAAGTCTAGGATGGATCAATGAAGTGAGTGCGACTGAGCTGTGCTTTACAGTGGGAAAAGAAGGACGGAAAAGAAGGAAGAAGGAGGTACTCGTCTGAACACAGTAACAAAATGATCTGACTAGGGGAAACAGTTTCAGTAATACTGAATAGCCGTAGCGCTCACCCGTTCATCAATTAAGCTTAGCAACGCTAACCTGGCGTTGCTAACTCCAGAAGTGCACCTCTATCCGCTGCTAATCAATGTCAAAAAACTGTCGGTTCCTCAAAACGAACCACTTGAGACAATCTTTGTCACGAACTTCTACTTTGTTAAAAGGTAACCCAGGTGCTAGCGGTATCTGCAGATTAGACTTCCGTATGTTTCCTCACTGTGGTCACGGCAGACGGTGGATCCGGACTTTTCAAACCAACCTCTAGTAAGACAATATATAAACGTTTCCTTGAGTACGACGGCCTCGATAAAATGACTAGACTTGCCTGCTCTAGTCCTGTTCAAATGGACACTTACTCTGGAGCCATCAAATCAGAATTCTTTTGGATATAACTAAAGCCCGAAGAATACACTGTCCGAATAAATCCCACAAAACTGTTAGAGAGAAGCGGGAAAAAAAACAGGAAAAGAGTACCAATGAAGATGGAACCAAAACAGCCATCGTAGAAAATGCAGACAGACGTCAAAATTTTCAGGAAGGCTAAGTGACCCAAAAAGAAGCAGAAAACAAATAGGCTACTAAGAAACACTTTGCTGTGCGTGCGACGTAAAACTATTGACGACGGTTGTATTTTCTGTAGAGTAGACTCCCCCGGAGCTAACAGTGTTTAGATTTCCCGATAAGCATACTCGTCAGGGGATCAAGCTCGAACAATGACCTCTTAACAAACGAAGAACAACTTACCTTGATTGGGGACTTCCTTGTCAAATGGGAGATTTGGAAATTCATTGCTATGTCTTCACAGTTCCTCCTATCGTCAACGAACTGTCGAATTTCGGACGGCATATCCCATGTGTAGGTGTATAGATAGTACTGGAATACAGTAAAGGGTAGATAATGAACGGGTATGAGTTTTACCGCACCAAAAATGAATAGGTAGTGTACGATGGGATTGTTTCTCGTATTGAGGTGAGCGGTTAGAATACAAAGTTATGTGATACGCAGACCAATAAACTTTCTTTCCGGTAGATTCACTAGTAACATGGAATAAAACAGGTGTTCTCTTGGAGAAACATAGTGGCAACATCATGGATTGTAAACGTGTTAGGTCATCCTACTTCGCATGTTAAACTTTCATCCCCCAATCTAAAAGGTGATGGAATCTTTCGTGAGGTAAACTCTCCAGTTTCTTGGTCGTCAACTGGAATGTCATTTAGCCAAAACGTTCATATTTGTAGTGCACTACTCATAAGGTTACAGAAAATTCTTCGACAGCCCACAACCGGTCTCGCCCTTTTTGGGGCTCATTAGATAAGCGCAATCAAGCGCGTGAAATTTGAATTCAAGTTAAACATGAGGTTGACTCGGGGAATGCGCCTATCTGATGAGTCCCAAAAAGGGCGAGACCGGTTGTGGGCTGTCGAAGAATTTTCAGCAGCCTTATGAGTAGTGCATTACGATACCTCGGATATCGTATCGACTGAAACATGAGGCGACTTGATGCCGCACATTCAGTTGTTAGAAACATCAAAAAGGGCGAGACCGGTTGTGGGCTGTCGAAGAATTTTCAGCAGCCTTATGAGTAGTGCATTACGATACCTCGGATATCGTATCGACTGAAACATGAGGCGACTTGATGCCGCACATTCAGTTGCTTAGAAACATCATAAACGAGATATCTAGCTGGGTTTTAGGTGATTCTCTCACAAAACCAAATTCGTTTGCAAATGGGCGTATTTCGCTAGGCAAAACGTTCTTTGTGGATGTAATCAGGCATTTACACTCCCCCCGCTCTGGTCGTGTCTGACTTCCAACTCACCCCAGGAACACACCACCGAAACGTCAGATTTTAGCGTCTTATTTTGAGTTTTGAGTTTAAAAGATTCCATACCGTCTATGAAATATAAGAACTCGAGATCCCCAACTTTCACATGATGGGACGCCTGGATCGAGCTATATCCTTCGCCTTTATTACTGCGTATTTTTCACAGGATTTTTTGATCACAGTTTGATCACAATTCAGTTAATGTGTTTGTTAATCTGGTCAGTTAGCTCGCAAGCATTTCACCATCATTCAAAGAGGTATCATCAGTGTGCACAGCTCTTTTTCCCACATGATCCCATTGTGGATGGTTCTGTTCAATGAAATGTCACTATAAATGTGAGCCAGGTTTTGGCCTCAGCATCCTAGGCATTTGTCCAACTCGGTTTTCTACCCTGGGTATGTTCTCGCATGCGCTGTTTCGGCTAAATTGTCCACACAGTAAGTACGTACGCACTCACGACACAGCTAGTTTACTTTTTCTAACCTTCAGAGAGTGTGCTGTTGTGACTGACAAGGACCGGGTAGGCCATTTTATTAGTGAATGTGGCATGAATGTACCATACCACTCCGACCGGCAACCGGGTATGGTAACCTCGTGCGCAGTTTTGAACATCTTATGTTCAAATGTTAAGATAAGTTGGATGTCCGACCAATGGTAACGGAAATCTTTCAAACAACAAGTAGGGTGGTACATTGGTTTGTTCCAAAAAACTTCTTGACATTCGATAGGTTCCTATAAGACAATTAAACTTCCATTCCGAGAATAGCTGGAGATAAACTAGGGGTGTAGTCATCAAAACGAATTTTCGTGAATAGACCAGGCCAATTAGTTGACTTTCCTGAATTCGGGGACAACCAAAGCTGAGTCGAATCTCAGCGGCTACAATTTCAGACAAAAAAGCCAGAATAACTGTCTATGATATGCCACTTAACAGCTTCTCCTGAGGAAATGGAGGCAGTAATAAGCTCGTACATCATAGAATACGGTATCGTACTTGGCGCAAGAGTGCGTAAAGAGCCATTGGTTTCTTTTTACTATCCTGCACAAGCGTCCATGTTAGTACAAAGGTAGATGACTCAAAACCGTAACGCAGCGACACAGTTAATTACAGCGGCGTGCAATGCGAAATTCGGGGTTATGGTGGCACCGTAAATTGCTAGTCAGGCTAGGTGGGCCTTTCAGGTTTGATTTTTGCAATTTACAAACGCGTAACAGATCACTCAATGTACCGGTTTGGAAGAAGTATTATACACAGATGAACACAGATGTGAAGGATTGTGCCATCGAACGACTTGCTAGTAGCCGTCTAGCACCGATTGTTCTGTCACTGTGTAGCACGGGAAGTGATGTTATGACTTGTGAAAAAAAACAACGGCCTAGTTCCACGCGTCCCTGAAGTGTACCACTTGCCTAACTGTGGAACCAAACTTTTGCTTTTTTACATTCATCTGATTGAGTAAGTAGAAAATAAGATTGTAGGAATTTTGCAACTACCACAACAAAATGACTGGACCCAAGTGATACGAAATCCGTAGTGGATTACAGCGAATATGAAAGTGGTGTTGGGTAACAAGACTGGCAATATAGGGCTTCAGCATACATGTGATTGAAGAACACAACCAGGGTTACATACAAGAAACAACCGAAACGAACTGTCCATCGACTTAGTTCAAGTACAAACCTAACAAAGTTTCCTAAATATTCACTTCTCATCACTAACCAGTTCTCGACTGTACGGATGATGCGGGTTATATAATCAAATATGCGGGTGGTTTGGTAGCTAAAAACTCAGGTTGTGCAAATAAAAAAGACAGAAAATCGATAAGGTGCATCACGAATGTCACAGCATCGATAAAACTCGACGAGGATTAGATTTGTCCGATAAAGTCATCTCCCGCAAACATCCGAACAACTGCGAATCACGACAAAGTGTAGTCAAACAATAGGAAACGCAAACACGAGCGGCATCAAACACACAAGAAGAAACTTGTAATGTAAACAAATTAGCAAGTTGGCTGCAACACCGAACACACACAAAGGAATTTACCATACCTACCGAGAAAGATACGATCAAGTTCAATCACAAAACTAGTCAGCACTGTCGGTTTTCTATGAACTTATGATGAGCGGAGCTTCATAAACCACTGGTACAAAGGTTCAGGGAGAGCCGAAATCCGACA
>NW_008751739.1:1622568-1626019 GCF_000715545.1 Opisthorchis viverrini
CGCAAACTCATGGTGGAATGCCGATACGCTCAATTTTGAATTGTATACTTCATAAATTGGTTTAATGTGTCCTAATCTACATCTATACAGAAAACAGATAGGAAGTTGTTCGTCCGATGTAGAATAGCAGAGGCCAGCTTGGAACAGAGCAATTGAATTTGAATAAAATGACGTGTTAAACCCCACTGGAATTAAGAAATATAGGGCAGTTCGAATCGTGTTGCTCACATTTGCTATTTGTTTCTGTCTGTACCCAATATGTGAACAGTGGAATTGGGTTTGTTAGGAAACGGCTTTATTGATTGATGCAAATTGCTGCCCACCACCGTCTTCCAGGGACACTCCTGCAAGACAACCAAAGATCACTCGCCAAAGGGTACGATTCAACGTGCAGTCTCTTCTACGAAAGGCCATTCTATAAAGAACCCTGTAATATCTGTTAGGGCTGTTCTCAATCCAGTGCTTAGTGCCGGAAAAAGACCCATCGATAAGCAACACAACAACTTTATTGCGAACAGGCGAGAGCGTGCGAGTGCAAAATTTACTACGGCGCCAAGCTGGTTACTTTTTGACATTGATCCAGGCTGGTAGGCGTTTGGTGAACGCCCGTCAACATCGATCGTGCTTCTATGCAATGCCTGAACGCTGATCATATTCGGCCGTACTTTTGTGGCGTGACTGAACACTAATCGGCTTCTGCGGAATTGGTTGAATGATTGACTGGCATGGATGCCTGCCCATTGAGGTTTTGGTGGAGGTTTAGGGTCTCAGTAGGTTAGTGTTCTGGGGTTAGTGGCCTTCCTGATAAATCTCAGCATGACTTTCTAAATACTCCCTCTTACGCCTAGCGTTTTATGCCATACAGAAATGGCATACATACATCAACTGGATATCTTAAGCCATTTGATGATGTACTACCACCTATCATTCCATTCTGTCCATTCTGCAGATTCTGCATTGAGGATTTGGAATGAAAAAATCTCATTCCTATCGCGAAAAAATGGTCCCCCTCATTGTCTTCTTGGCGCAGGACATCGTGTTAGCACAGATCAGGAAGTATCAATCGTACAGTGGTTATTTTGTATACTAGTAAGCCAATTAGATGTCCGAACGGTGGTAAGAATGCAGCGTTGTCCCTCCTCGCGTGACTTAGATCCTATAACCTTGATTTTTATACACAGGATTAGTATCTTGTGGGCTCTGAATGATTACGTCCGTCCTCAAGAAGGCCACTTTTGGCCTTCCCTCTATACGATCTTCAGATTCACAACACCTTCACTGCACGTCTTTGATTTGGGATTTGTTTTGGAAGTATCGATCGGAATTGCTCAGTCTGTATGATCTTTCACTCGGAAATGACTCACTTTTCGTCTTTTGAGGAACCATTCCAGAAAGCTTGTCGAGTGCAGCCTCTTACGAATAAGCAACTCCTGGTCATAACATCTGTGGACGTCGAAAATGGTTTTCGTAATGGAATGTTTGTTATACTGAAGGTTTTACGGAGGAGAATCGCAGCAACAGTGCGTTAGTTCCAGTGTATTATCCAGCTATTTTCGTGATTTGGGTACTTCAATCTCAGTCTGCTCGTACGGCGGTAATGAGTGTTTTCCCAGAGACAGCGTATCAAATGAACCAGCTGGTTTGTTCTTCACAGGTGTTGTCTGTTCAGAGGCTGATGTGTTTACAAGCTCTCTTAAGATGATCCAACGCAAGCGAGACTAAAGCGTTGTTGTCCAGCTATATACATGTGTATAACAGTCGAATGTCAGTATGTGCGCTGGTGCAGCGGAACATGAATTCTAAGCCGACTGAGCCCCGGTTCATCATCCGAACATATGATGGCCATATGACAAATAAAATTGGAATATATGTGAAAGTAGTTTCGTTCATTGTGACGGTAGTGTTTTCCTGACAACGCACGGACATTTCGACAGGGAGCCTCATTGTCATACAATATTTTCAATGCGAGGACACCTATTTTGGTCGCTTTTGTAGATTCACCTGCACTCCAAAACGAAATGCTTCAGAGAAAAAACGTTTAACTAAACTAGGTTAGGCACCAAATGCCAAATAATCTTTATCAAGACCCCAATAAGGACTTGAATGGGGGTTTGTTAGCTGTAAAGCCTATTGGCAGAATCCAGCAAAATACGGTCTGCAAGATAGTTGCGATTCTCGTGTGACCTGCATTTTGTCCCTGTTTGGTTCACTGCTGGTTTTTATTCATGAGTTCTTTCGCAGTAGTGAATGTCGTCATGCCATGCAGCCGAACGCGCGAACTTTCTTCTTCGGGTTAGATAGTTTATGTCATGTCTGGTCCGTTTTCATGAAGACTTTCACATGCGATTGTTTCGAAACCGAAACGTTCCTAAACGAAAGTTTGACCAGACAACTTTCTCAATCATTTCACTCCTCGTTATTCACAAATCCAAGGTCGTCAGTGCAAGTTGAGCGCGCATACATTATCCGGTCGTTCGTTTTCCAGGTGCGCATGTTTCATTCTATTATTGTAGAAATTTCGCCAGGTGCTACCGTGGTCGTGTTAAACAATGTGATGCGCAATCAAACTTTACAAAACGAGCACGCGAATAGTTTCACTGAAATTCGGATGGGAGACGAACATTCAACAACTCACCTGTCAGTGCAGGAGTTTCGTGTATGCTTGTATCAGTAGGACAAGTCTGTTGCTAATGAGACATGGGGCCTCCGATTTTATCACGGAAAATGTGGATAAATTTAAATGAGACCACCCGACCTCTCGTTCTGAAAAAAACGTCGATCACGTAGTCCTACACTGCATATAATCGGTGTTTTTTTTGCAATGAAATGATGTGGCTCATATCTGTGATCGGTTTTCAGCCCCACCTGGACTGGAAAAGTGCACTTGTGATATTTTTCAAGGGTGAAGCATAGAAAAACGTGGTATAGTAAAAGCCAGCCTCAGATGGTTGGTATTCGTGCGCAGATTACTTTTGGACTGGGTTCGATTTGTTCAACAATCTTGTGTTTTTGGACTAAACGTAAGTTTCGTCCGAAAATGTAATGCACGTCTCGGATGATTGGAAAACTGAACAGAATTCTTGGATCATGATGATGTTTGGAACTCAGAGCGGGCTAGCCTGTGAATGAATTACAAGATGTTATTATCAGTCGCCGATCATCTTGATGCCTTTCGTAGCCTCAGTATCGATCTGGTCGCACATGCTTTCCAAGATATTTCCAGAATCCCAAATGTCGTTTAAGTGAGAATAATGTGGAGGTGATGTGCAACTACGAAGGATAATTGATGCTCATTCCTGTTTCGATCTGTGAACGCTGACGCTACTTATGAAAATAGAAGGTGAAAATTTTTCGTTGAGTTTAAGAAATGAAACTGTTGCTACCAAAAACCTAAGGGCTTTCAATTGCAGCGAATATTACAGTGCAAACTCAAGTGTTGTGGGATTCTACA
>NW_008751739.1:1626029-1627368 GCF_000715545.1 Opisthorchis viverrini
ACTCTACATTCTCCTGGTGTCTTTCTGGTCTTATTTTTGTATCAAGCATGCGAATTCGGATACCCCAACCAAACCTCCTTGCTCAGCCTGGACAACGGGGAAGTAACGGTTGACCTCGCATTTTTTTCGTTCACTGACCCCTCCCAACATTCCACTGATCCATCTGTGTCTCCAAGACACGCTGAAAACCCAAATTCGTTTATCCATCTCAGATCGCTGAGGATGAACTTTGATTAACCGCACTTCACTATTCGGATATCCGATGATCCTTATGCCATGACTCGTGATATCTACATAGTGGGAATCATGCCGTGCTTCAGGGTTGAATGCGGATTACTGTTCTGCATTGCCTTGGAGAGAGTTTTCTTAGGTATTTTACTTTGTTGGAAAAGACCCTTGAATCCAAACTTATTTACAACTTACTTACAACACTACCATCAACCCCCCATGTCTATGTCAGACCTGGACGAGTCCTTGGCTGTCTCACCACATCGCTTCGGTCTAACACAGATACGTGAGGGAACTCATGGGACTGCAGGCTAAATCCGTGTAGCTGACTCGTTGTTGCCTATTGGACTGTTCGAAAGAGCCCTTCTGACTGAGATGGCTGGGTGAGATGCCAATCCGCATTTACATGTGCTAGCCCGCTGTGACTCAAAAACATCCTCAAAACCCGAGCTTTTCGCATGGTTCTCGGATAGCCCAAGCCGTATGTCTCATTTTTGCTCAATTGTGGGCACGTATGTATCCGCGTATGGCTCAATCATCAATCCGANCTCAATCAAAACTCTACATTCTCCTGGTGTCTTTCTGGTATTATTTTTGTAGCAAGCATGCGAATTCAGATACCCCAACCAAACCTCATTGCTCAGCCTGGACAACGGGGAAGTAACGGTTGACCTCGCATTTTTTTTCGTTCACTGACCCCTCCCAACATGCCACTGATCCATCTGTGTCTCCAAGACACGCTGACCTGGACGAGTCCTTGGCTGTCTCACCACATCGCTTCTGTCTAACACAGATGCGTGAGGGAACTCATGGGACCTGCAGGCTAAATCCGTGTAGCTGACTCGTTGTTGCCTATTGGACTGTTCGAAAGAGCCCTTCTGACTGAGATGGCTGGGTGAGATGCCAATCCGCATCTACATGTGCTAGCCCGCTGTGACTCAAAAACATCCTCAAAATCCGAGCTTTTCGCATGTTTCTCGGATCACCGAAGCCGTATGTCTCATTTTTGCTCTATTGTGGGCACGTATGGATCCGCGTATGGCTCAATCATCAATCCGATTTAAAAGACAAACGTTTTTCTCTCCTCGTTTTTGTGCGCGTATGTTGAACA
>NW_008751739.1:1627999-1632775 GCF_000715545.1 Opisthorchis viverrini
CACTTCAGGGACGCGTGGAACTAGGCCGTTGTTTTTTTTCACAAGTCATAACATCACTTCCCGTGCTACACAGTGACAGATCAATCGGTGCTAGACGGCTACCGGCTCTTTATTGAATGGTACAACAGGATTCCTCCCATATTCATGTTTTTTCTCCACGATGGCATCTTGAATAGGCATACGATTTTTCCGGATGATCAAGGTATGTTGCTGGAAATTTCGCAAGATATTACATTCGCGTGTCACTTTCAAGCGTATGTGCAACATCGAAGTCAGCAAAGTCAGAATGGTTGCGATGCACACGTCCTTATCAGCTTCTGACAGTGTAGCCGAATGCGTCTTCATATAGGTATAAAAATTTAAATTTCTAGAGCTCCATCTGACCTTGGAATCTCTTATGTAAATAACAGTTATTCCAAAAGGAACACTGAGTGATTCGAGCAAGCAGCACTGAACTGTATTCCACCGAATTATCGTCCTCAGGGAATTACACTCACTGGTTCACTCTAGATCAATATCTTGATATGGTCACTAATCTCCCTCTGTACTCCGATGGACGGGAGTTGAGAGCTGGTTGCCCCGGTCCCCAAGCAGTGCAGATATTGCGATTCTGGAGGATGATACTTTTACAACTAGTCTGGAGTGAACATGGAGTTTACGTGTTATTACTTGAATTAAGAACGAAAATTTATAACAGGCAAATGAAGCCCGGACGTTTTGGAAATTTTTTTGTGTAGTCCTGTACATTTTGGCATCCTCGATTCTTGGACTTATTTCAACACCCATGGTAGAAGCTGCTCCCGAGTTACCCTGAAATGTATGGGAAAAATTGTAGTATTCAATTTATGGCCTCAGGATACGGTGCTGACGCAATTCAGCTACGTTTCTATTTTGTTGTACACAGTCTGATATGTGGATTCCACCATTGTATAACATTTGGTATGCATCTGACACTGGATTGTTGACTAAAAATGTGCTCACGTTCGATAGCAATGGTTTAAAAGGATCAATAATTTCCTGGATGTCCTGTTGTCGGGCTTTGAGATTTCGTTAGAGTCATTGCGATGATTTATATATTCGTCCTCATGTTCCGCAACGAGTACCATGGTTCGCGAATATACACTCATTTGCAAACTTCCTGGATGTCTGTTGTCGGGCTTTGAGATTTCGTTAGAGTCATTGCGATGATTTATATATTCGTCCTCATGTTCCGCAACGAGTACCATTGTTCGCGAATATACACTCATTTGCAAACTAATTTGCTTTTTCGAGAGACTCACCTGGAACCCAGCTGAATCTCTCGTTTGTGATGTTCTCAGGCAACTGAGCAGTATATTACAAAGATATACATGCATCGCGATATCTCGAATATCGTAGCGACTGAAACATGAGGCGGCCTGGTGCAGCACATTCAGTTGCCTGAAAAGATCACAAGCGAGAGATTCAGCTGGGTTCCAGGTGAGTCTCTCGAAAAAGCAAATTAGTTTGCAAATGAGTGTATATTCGCGAACCATGGTACTCGTTGCGGAACATGAGGACGAATATATAAATCATCGCAATGACTCTAACGAAATCTCAAAGCCCGACAACAGGACATCCAGGAAATTATTGATCCTTTTAAACCATTGCTATCGAACGTGAGCACATTTTTAGTCAACAATCCAGTGTCAGATGCATACCAAATGTTGTATAATGGTGGAATCCACATATCAGACTGTGTACAACAAAATAGAAACGTAGCTGAATTGCGTCAGCACCGTATCCTGAGGCCATAAATTGAATACTACAATTTTCCCCATACATTTCAGGGTAACTCGGGAGCAGCTTCTACCATGGGTGTTGAAATAAGTCCAAGAATCGAGGATGCCAAAATGTACAGGACTACACAAAAAAATTTCCAAAACGTCCGGGCTTCATTTGCCTGTTATAAATTTTCGTTCTTAATTCAAGTAATAACACGTAAACTCCATGTTCACTCCAGACTAGTTGTAAAAGTATCATCCTCCAGAATCGCAATATCTGCACTGCTTGGGGACCGGGGCAACCAGCTCTCAACTCCCGTCCATCGGAGTACAGAGGGAGATTAGTGACCATATCAAGATATTGATCTAGAGTGAACCAGTGAGTGTAATTCCCTGAGGACGATAATTCGGTGGAATACAGTTCAGTGCTGCTTGCTCGAATCACTCAGTGTTCCTTTTGGAATAACTGTTATTTACATAAGAGATTCCAAGGTCAGATGGAGCTCTAGAAATTTAAATTTTTATACCTATATGAAGACGCATTCGGCTACACTGTCAGAAGCTGATAAGGACGTGTGCATCGCAACCATTCTGACTTTGCTGACTTCGATGTTGCACATACGCTTGAAAGTGACACGCGAATGTAATATCTTGCGAAATTTCCAGCAACATACCTTGATCATCCGGAAAAATCGTATGCCTATTCAAGATGCCATCGTGGAGAAAAAACATGAATATGGGAGGAATCCTGTTGTACCATTCAATAAAGAGCCGGTAGCCGTCTAGCACCGATTGATCTGTCACTGTGTAGCACGGGAAGTGATGTTATGACTTGTGAAAAAAAACAACGGCCTAGTTCCACGCGTCCCTGAAGTGTACCACTTGCCTAACTGTGGAACCAAACTTTTGCTTTTTTACATTCATCTGATTGAGTAAGTAGAAAATAAGATTGTAGGAATTTTGCAACTACCACAACAAAATGACTGGACCCAAGTGATACGAAATCCGTAGTGGATTACAGCGAATATGAAAGTGGTGTTGGGTAACAAGACTGGCAATATAGGGCTTCAGCATACATGTGATTGAAGAACACAACCAGGGTTACATACAAGAAACAACCGAAACGAACTGTCCATCGACTTAGTTCAAGTACAAACCTAACAAAGTTTCCTAAATATGTACCATGGTTATTCACTAGGGAAGCGGAAACACCGGACTTGAATCCCACACTTTTGGACCTCACCAATACTGGTCTTTGGTCGGGCCGGCGCAGACAATGACCCTGGCTTTGTCGATCGATTGACTCACCCATTCGATTGCCGGCAAAGACATTTCAGAACTGCTCGGTAATTAGTTGGTAGCCGTAAGTGGATGTGGGATTTTTGAAATCTCCACTCACGCCATCCTCTTGTCGATAACCCTAGTTGTGTCCCGATATCTCCTCCAGGCGTACATATTATCTCGGAGAGGACTTATCGCACCGATCGTTTTTGGACTGGAGGAAGACCGTCCGAAAGTGGTGTAGAAGGAATCATTTGTCTTATCAAAATTGGTAACGTTGGTCTTCAGTTCCTCCTTCCTCCCACACCCAATCATCCGCTTTTTGGTTTCTCTCTCACTTTGCATTTGCCTACATTTGTGAGAAGCAATATTTAACGCCATTAGACGTTGAAACGCAACTACACAAAATGTCTAACGTTGGGCGGATTCGTCACTAAGAGATTGGACTTCACTGAGGTATGACGGTTTGTGAACCTCGATAACTCATTCAGCTATAGTTGGGAGTGTGTCACTCAAAGGGTCTCTCATACCAAGCTGTGCAATGGATAGAGATCTGACCAATGCAGTCTCTTGGTTGTCCACGGTGGAGTTGGGACATATGTACCGCCTGTCTCCTTAAAAAAGTAGTCTGCCTTAAGACAAACACCCCTGCTTCACAATTAGGTTTTTGAGTCAAAGGCGTTGGGTGATGATTTTATTTGTCTTCCTGTCTAGGCGCGCTCGCCCTGGTAGCATTTCAGTCTACGTATAACAATGATTCTCACAACTGACAATGCCGTCGTTCCACATTGACCGTCACGTGGTGCCTTATTCGCTGCACAGGTAAGCGACAACAGGCTACCTGTCGAAGCTTCCTTATTTTTCTTCCACTACTTGTTCTTCTACCTCTCTTAATCCCGCATCTTAGGACATCTTTGCGGACTTATTCCTAAAGACTGACCACGCCAATTGCAGCCAGCTGTAATACCCACGGTTGAGTTGGCCGCCACGGTGACGGACATTTCAAACCTTGAAGTCATGTTCATCCAACAGACTTGGCAGAACTTGGAAACAAGCTGGAGAAAAAGGTAAGCATGTCGGACTCGCTTTCCGTTGACATCTTCTGCCTCTCTGAGAGGAGGATTCAAAACCCGAGTGAAGTTTACGAACAAACCTCCCGATCGGCTTCGGCTCGCTTCTGGTCGTGAAACTCTGGAGATCCAGAAGCCGCTGCAGCTGGTTCCGTTTTGGTTGGTATTGTCCAAAAACACCGAGCTCAAGGGTTTCTGGTCGAATGATTTCCCTATGTACGATTCGTTTGACATCTGCAAGAGTATCCCGTAATCGCACCAATAATTGATTGGTTGTTGGTCTGTTCGCCGAGCTGACATCTGCGTATCCCGTAATCGCACCAATAATTGATTGGTTGTTGGTCTGTTCGCCGAGCTTGGCAGTTGGATTGCAAACATTTCATCCATCACAGAGGTGACATCGTCAGTGCAGGGTTGAGTGGGTGAATTCCTCCTCTTCTGCCTGTGAGTATATAGCTTCTAAACAGTATTTGGTAGTTCTGGAAACGGTCGTCTGTAGTTTGATTACACACGACTACACGACGACCGTTTCCAGAACTACCAAATACTGTTTAGAAGCTATATACTCACAGGCAGAAGAGGAGGAATTCACCCACTCAACCCTGCACTGACGATGTCACCTCTGTTGGTGATGAAATGTTTGCAATCCAACTGCCAAGCTCGGCGAACAGACCAACAACCAA
>NW_008751739.1:1636940-1681220 GCF_000715545.1 Opisthorchis viverrini
TCAGTGCAGGGTTGAGTGGGTGAATTCCTCCTCTTCTGCCTGTGATTATATAGCTTCTAAACAGTATTTGGTAGTTCTGGAAACGGTCGTCGTGTAGTCGTGTGTAATCAAACTACAGACGACCGTTTCCAGAACTACCAAATACTGTTTAGAAGCTATATACTCACAGGCAGAAGAGGAGGAATTCACCCACTCAACCCTGCACTGACGATGTCACCTCTGTTGGTGATGAAATGTTTGCAATCCAACTGCCAAGCTCGGCGAACAGACCAACAACCAAACAGCGCACCCGAGCTACCTACATTCCACAACATTGCTACCAATAATTGCTGTTTGTTCATTGGATTTACTTACGTCCCAGCAGAATTCACTTATTAGCGATGGGCTAAGTGCTCCCGGATACATGAATATGCAAGCAGGTGGGCTTGGCGTTGCTAAGGACCAATTGGGTGGCCATCTTGGAATGAAACTGAGGCCCATGAACAACGATAAACGCCTGCTGCATTTATATGATAATCACAAACTGTTTCTGTGCAGTACTAACTTCCGAAACAATCAAAGCCGCCTTACCGCCTTTTGTCTTCTACAGTTGAATCAATCTTCAACTCAAATAGATAATATTAGCTATAGGTGGCGTGGATTATTAATAGATTACCGCTCGTTTTGAAACATCTTTGTGGGTTCGAACCACTTGTTTCTTCATTGTTGCTCCTCGTTGCGCTTCTCAGGGAGGCAAAATGTGCGTTTATCTCGCCTGCTGGGCTCACCGAACTAGTTCCAAACAATGGATCTCGAGCAACACTCTAAAATTAGTCGGAGCCCGCAAAAGTATTACTCCTGGTGGAGGGCACAAAACCATTTGACAAACTGTCTGACTTCGAGTGGAAATAGCATTTGAGCCGATCGAGAAGCTTGGTGGATATAGAAGAGTAAAGAGATGGAAGAGGCGAGAAAATCTCTAGGAACGTGCCTAACCTGTTCAGGCTGATATGCGCAGAAGGCCCAAAGATACCTCCAGTGAGCAAAACGATCAACGACAAAAATGGCTCCCCTGCTTCTAAAAAGTAAGTGCCTAATCCTTTGAACTGAACACTTTCGAGTACAATTTAACTGGTCACCTTTGATTACTAAGCCAAGTTTGCGATCCACACTGCATCCCCGGACGGTGAAGATTAAATCTCCGACAGCTTCGTAAATGAGTGAATGCCTTTAAACCTTCAAGGGTTATCGAGCAGCTGGATCTGAGGAACCCCCACTAGCTGTGTTCGAAGATGGAGGCAACATCCCGGGTCGATGTCGTCTAACTAACTTGCATCTATCCAGAACAGTGTCCCAATGAACTGGAGTGATTTGATAATGACGTCCATCTCCAAACAGTCTGCTTGCAGTGAGTGTGGCAATCACAAAGGAATCAGCTTGACTTCCGGTGTCGACTGTTCTACGCTTTTTTTACAGAGGCGCGGGAAGAAGGGGCTGTGTGGACCACATTTTCACACTCTATCACTTGTTCGGCCAACGAAGTATGTATGGGTTCTGTGCTATCTTGATGTTCCATGACTTCAAAGATGCTTCCAATTTCGTAGACCGGTTTGTTATTCGTAACAAGTTCGCGCAACAGGGTACGTCCTAGAACCTCTAAGTCTCGTGCGCTATTTGTATTCACACAGTTTTGGGAACGTGGGTATGGAATGCTCTCAAAAACCTTTTCTATAACCAGTGGTGTCCGACAAGAAAGTCCACTCTATTCATTTTTTGCAATTTATTCACTGATGAGATAATGAGGCGAACACTCGAAAGTCACCAAAGTCCAGGTATTCAGGTCTATCCGAATAAGAAACTTGTTGACCTGGTCGATGTAGACAAACTCGTTCACGTATCCGATCAAGGTCAGCAAGTTCAAGCATTACCAGAAAAACCGATCAAGCTTACCCAATCCTTCGTCATGCGCTTCACGACAACAAAGCGAAAAATCATGTTGCGGGATGCGCAGTCCTTCAACGTGGCTTCGAGAATACAAGGAGTGATAATGGAAGTTGTGAAATGCCGTACTTCTCTTAGAAGTTGCGTTAGCTCCGAGTGTCATGTGACAGACACGGTCAGTACACTAATCTCAAGGGCCGGGTTCGCTTTTGTGAAGTTGTGTCGCTAGCTGTGTCAGAAATCTCTAGGCGGACGCGTACAGTGTGAGCTGTATTTTCAGGTCTTTGTCCATCCGTGTTTCAGGATTATAGATGGAATCGCTTGGAGTCAATGATTTCGGAATGAGGTAATCAGGAGACTGATTTCTGGTGAAGCCAAGAGTAATTCACTCAAAGGATGCATGCAAGCTAGGCTGGCTGGGTTATCAAGTTACCGCCTGCCCAGAAAACGGTTGTTTTGCATGAATAATACGGAGTTGCGAAATCGGAGTAGTGGACAGAATTTGACGCGAAAGGAGGGAGTAAAGATCTTCGTGATAAGCTTGGGCGCTGTTGGTGCCGTTTGCCTTCCAGGATGACCCACCTTGAGTTTGACTGAAGACATTGTATTATGTCACCGGCTTTCATTCTGTCAGTTTGTATCCAGACTGTTTGACTGAGTGCTGTAGGCACCGTGGATATTTGTGGTAAACTATCCCCAGATCCCACTCCCTCAGCTACTTCTCCTTTCTTTCCATTATAAGGCTTTATTCAAATTGTACGACAGTAAGAATGACGATGTTGATGACTCTCGACGAACCAGTGAACTGGTTGCTCATCAGTCTGCTTATTACCTTCTTTGAAAAAAGCTATAATCCTCCCGACTGTGCTCCCAACGTGGATATACGACAGAATGCTGTTTAATAGATGCGGAACGATATCGCATTAGAGTTTCTAACGCACTGTTGTATAGAAAGCCGTATGCCTGGTCTTCCATGTGATTAATTCGATACCGGCGCAGGCTCCCAGTATTTTCGCTTTGCGTCCATAGACTTGTGCGAGTCACCAGAGGAACAACAGCCTTCTGTCTTTCCAAGCTGCATGACATGACATTCTATAACTCTGAAATCATTCTAAGCCCAAGTAGCTAAGCAACAAGGGGACTCACATTATGAAGAAATGCACCACTTGTAAGGACAATTGAGTAAGTTGGAGACGAACCAGCCACGTAGGTCCATACTTTTTTCTCGGAATCGTACGCGTGACTTCTTGCAGGAAATCCAACCAAACGATCGCGATTTTCTTTCCATACACTAAGAAATGGTGTAGGCGACAGAGAGAGAGGAAGGCAGGGGAGATAACTATCCAATCTGTGGTATTAGAGGTTTCGAATTTACAAATTATTCTAACGCTATCTGAAGGGAGGGGGTCAGTATCAATACCTCACTAATACTAATAATCATGGAACAACCATGTTCACTTTTATCATCTCACTGAATAATTGAGATTCTGCAACGGTCCCGGGCGGCTCATATATAGACTCATTGTACCGAATCTCCATATCTTTGTATAGACGGATTCACTGTTGCGTCATGCCCTCGTTGTCTGTCATTTGCCCTCAGCCTCCAAAATACTGGATTAAAACAAAATTTAATTTGTTATTGCGATCGTAGCGTTGTTGACTGACTTCGATTTTGCCTACCGTTAATACATTGCGCATCTCTTGGTTTCGAACACCAATCAACGTTAATTATGCTGGGTTGATTATCCCTGCCACGATGCGTGGTTTTAGCCCGATCTATCTGAGACTACGCGTTGATGTTTCAGAGGAAACCGAATGTGGTAACCTCACAACACCGGAATTCAATTAAATCAATTGAAGTAGTGTTACTGTAGTGTTACTTATGACCCCAAGTTCAACAAAAACTGGAGGAATGGAAGTTGTTTTACCTTAATACAAATGATTGACCACGAATTACGAGTGTGTCAGATGAAGATATCGAATAGCAGATATAATTCATGCACTGGCTTCCCAAATCCTGTTAGGAAGCAATTCACCCACCTAAATATTGTGCGAGAACCTATGAGATTTCATCGTTTTCGAAGAAGTTTGGTGACAATCGGTAGATTTATCGCTGGGCAACGTTTCGCTTTTAACACAAAGGGTTCTTCAGGCTAAGTGACTACGCTGGTCGAGATTTGAGGCGGAAGGAGAACCAATCAGTTAAGTCAAGCTGAATCTCTGTTGGGTGTCGGCCGAGGAATTTTAGTGTGTTAGAGTGGTTGGACAAGTGTTGGGTCTGTGGGGAAACCTACATGTCTTTGGGTCCAGCTTATGGTCTAGTTCTTCTGGTTCGGTTCATTTGATGCTTCCTCTTGAACGTCGTTTGAACGTTCTGTCCGTCTGTGTGGATGAGCTAGTGCTAAGATAGTTGTGTAAGAGGAATGGGATAACCACCCCCACCCCCCGTTTTTTAATGATCCTATGTGGATTGACAACCACTCGGCTTATCTAAGACCGCTTTCAATACGCTCGCCAGCTCCACACCCTCGATTCTATTCACGCTGTGATGTTTAGTAATTTCCACCGCCTCGGCTATCAGCCGCTGTGGTGTGAATCGGAGTTCCCGTCTTAAAACTTCCACATTCTCCAGATCTATTCTATGTCCCGTGTCTAAGGCATGTACCGCCATCGCTGAGTCTTTTACCAGAGTTTGGTATTCTTCTGCATTCCTTGGTTTGTTTATCCTTATTTTATGCTAACGAATTCTGGTGTGCGATTCCCTGGCAGTTTGTTCTATGTAGTCCTTAGTGCAATCGTTGCAGTTAATTTTATACGCGCAGTCCCTAGACCTTTCAACCAGCAAGGGATCTTTCAACTGCACCAAAACTGAGCGTAGCGTTTCTCCCTTCTGAAAAGCTACTCGAATGTCGGCTAAGTTCAGCAGTCTTCGAATAACCTCTGATATTCCTGCTATGTCTATCTGTAACTAGGTGACTAAGGAGACTTTCGAGTGCGGGCTATAGTTCACTGCGGAAATCTTTGGCAGAATATGACTGAAGTTAAGCGCATCGAGTAGCCCTTCATTTTGACATGTTTGAAACAAGTTTGCGAAATTTCACTGTCGTAAATTACGATATGCAGCTAGGACAGTGCACTTAAAAGTCACTTTGAATACCTAAGCTTCACATCTAAAATTCCATGTAAACTGAGTCACATGCGGAGGGCTTTTCAAGGACTTTTGGGATGCATAGTCACACTTGATCAGTTTAGAGGGCTGACTGAAATTCATGACTTAAGGACAATAAAACCCGAATAGTTCAGCCCAAATTTCCTGATTAACTGGATCCTTCTGACTGGTTTATACTATGTGTATCGGCGATTCAGCTAATGTTCAGTTCAGTTCAGTTTCCGGTGACCATCACGTCCAGTTAAAATGAGTGCATCACTTGACTTACACAGAATTCGATGTTGTCGAAAAATAGGAGTTATGAGCCCAAAGAAGGGCGAAACCGGTGACAGCTGTTAAATCCCTCCAACTAACCTCATGTAAACAGTGTTGATTTGACAAAATACCTCGATATGCTGAATGACGTTTGCACTCAAACGCGAGGCCGGCTTCTATGCATTAAATCCCGTTGAAGGGCATTGTACACAAGAGGTTAAAGTAAAGCTCAACTGAGTCTCCTATCAACGCAACGTCAATTTGTAAATGAATGCGAATCATTAAAAAACAGATCGAAATTAGACGACTTCGTCAAGAACGGATCGGTTACGTTTGAGACTATCAAAAACCATCCAGGATTGATCGGTATTTTATGCAATGCAAAATTGTTTGGAAGCCTCCCTACACAATAATTCTCCATGGGACTTCAGCATAAAATGCATTGCGATTAAAATTGGCCGTACTAGCTGCAATTCACGTCTAACTCATACAACGTTGGGATTATATACGGATTAGTCACTGCGTGCTTGTTCAGTTAGGCCATTTCCCACCTGTACTTTATCGTCTCAGTCCAGTTTACTCCTCTTTTTATTGATTTTAACATTCAGGAATGTTGGTAGGGCTTTTCACAACTGCAGCTGTTCAGAGTTTCATGCTTACCTGTCGACTGTGGAGACAGTTGGGCAGTTTTGAAATTAAAAATACACAATTATCCAGTAGTTTGCTGATGTACTCGATATTTTATCACGTAATAATATTGTCCTTAGCTTCCGGTCAACAATGTTATTGCAACTGGCTAGAAGTGGGTTGGGTAGGTGACCTACTTGAAACCGGTTCTTATCTGATCTGGGGAAAGTTTCATATCGTCATCCAATGCCAGAACAGCTTCAGTCTCGATGATATCCAGGGGCAGAAATCTGTTGTTCAGACTATTGTTTTGAGCTCTGTATACCTACATAAAAACATAAAAAAGGCGATATTATAAGTAGTAATGGCAATAGTAAACGTTTCTAAATTAAAGAAAATCCAATTCCATCTAATTGTTCATCAGATATCCTATTCAGGGGACCGAAAGATTTTAGTTGAAAATTTAACCTGTAAGTGAGGTAAGCCGATGCTGGGAGACCAAGAAACACCTTAGGGTTGCTTTGTCCTTCTTGAAATTGTTCGGTTTCACCGTGGTGTGACGGTTTGCGCACCTCAGCGATCCATTGAGCTATACTGGGGAGTGTCCCGCGACACTCACAGAGTCTCTCATACCAGGTTGGTCAATGGTTAGAGGTCTGACGAACACAGTCTCCTGGCCCTCCAGGTTGGGGGTTGGAACATGTGGCGACTTGTTCCGTAGAAATGGTAATGCATTTGCATTTCCCGCCAAACACCGCTGCCTTGCGGTTAGGCTTTCGAGTCAAAGGCTTTGGTTGAGGACCCTAATCGTCCTCCTGTCTAGGTGTGGGCGCCCTGGCAGTATCCCAGCCCACGTACAACCATGACATTCACGACTATACGACAGTGAAGCATCGGTGTTGAACACTGATGTCATGCTTTCGATGATGATGATGATGATGATGATGATGATGATGACGATGATGATGCGTTTCACTGGTTGGTAAGTGGATGGGAATCTGCAATTCTGCAATTGGTAGATCAGTCGTCACAGGCTGACCATTAGTGCGACTGACTCGTACTTCGGCACAAATCAGCTTTGTTAGTTCATTTAAGATTTCGATCATTTCATTAGATTGCCATCTTGGTCTACGTGCCCAATTGCTCGCATTTCAGAACAAACAATTCTGGCTTCCCATATTTTACCCGAGAGCTAATGACTCACAGGACTAAGGCATCTGTCAGTTCTCATGGGCAGCCGTATCTCCCAACTATTTCTGTAAGTATAGGTGACCAATAATCCACTCGACGACTACATGTACGGAGGGACGGAAAATTTTGCAGTGTGTTTCGTGCAATGAGGATAAATGTCAGCCTCAAAATTTCCACAACTAAAAGGTAGTGCACACTCTGTGGACTCCTCGCTTGGAGAGTTCAGTCCAACCGAACCTCGTCTTTGGGAGGGCCTCAAATGGTAACTGGGTGATATTGGAAACTTGGAAATATTGGTGGAATATAGGATTAGTTGGGCACGTTGCCACTTTTAGAGGTAGAAAAGAGAAATGAAGTGTGTGTTCGGGGAAATGGCTGCTGTCATCTAAGGAAACTGCTGTCTTTTGGTTGATCGGCTCCCCGACTGCAATATAGAATGCCATGGTGTGATGTACATATTAACAATCGTTCAGCTGTAACACCCTTCTGGTGCCTAGCTGCCATGCCACACCAAGGAAGCACGAAGGCTGGGATACTGTCAGGTCGCCCAAGCCTAGACAGGGAAAGTCGAGAGGCAGAGGTCGGGTTCGAACCACGGACCTTCCGGTCAGTAAATTCGCGCACTAACCACTTGAGCCATCTCGCCCACATATTAACAATATTAGATACTTGCCCAAAAATCATGAATAAGGCCTTTTGGTCTACTTCACTCCTTAGTCATATCGCCGTAATAGGTCATTTCGGAACAACACAGGTGGATGTGGGCTTGAGGTGTTCATCCTACGAGTGGTCTCACAGATAAATAGGTTTGATCGTTAAAAAGATTGTCTGGTGAGATGTCCCAATAAAAACATGCATTCAAGGATAAATGAAAATTAAATTTTCATTATACGGAGCTATAGCGTTTGGAACCCTCGAGATCCTCACCGGTGCCCGCCGTTTCAACTCAAAGTGAAACTAAAGGAGAAAAAGATTTTGAATAAGTCGCATGCCGTAAGATATGGGGGTATGTTGTTAACCTTGTTCTACTCCAGTTAAGTCGTGTGGGAAATAACCTAATCCGACTGCCGCAAGTCAAGTCAAGTCAAAAGCTTCAAGAACGCCTGTGGAGGTAGTATACCACAAGTATACCGTCTACAAATTTACGGCAGACCTATTAAACGGAGTGAATGGAGCACCATAGTAGCACCGGAACAGAATTGATGGAGACAAGCAAGGTTAAGTTCTTTGAGACTTTTGTGCGATGAAATGGGTAAGTTCAAAAACGAACTTAAATCCTTCATAGTTGTTTCTTGCAAAAGCTTAAACTGGAAAGTGTGTAGAAGAGCTTTAAGGCCTATAACGATAGAGTTATACATAAAAGGCGAATCTTGAAAAAGTATCGGAATGTTCGCTTATTGTGCAACCAACCACGATCACCCTAGATGTTTTGCTGCATCTAAAGAAGCATTTCAGTGATCTGAAATTAGATTGGTAGACCTTTTCAGATTCCACATAAGTAAACGGGATATCCCACCAGGGAGTTCAGATTTCTGAGAGTAACTCCAGAACACCCGGAACCTACTGAGACCCTGAAACCCCACCAAAATCTCAATAGGAAGGCCGCCAAGCATCCAGGGCAGTCAAGCACTTAATCAATTCAGAAAAAGCCGGTGAGTGTTCAGGCACGCCACAGAAACACGACCGACTATGATCAGTGTTCAGGCATTTCATGGAAGCACGGCCGATGTTGATGGATGTTCAGTGAACGCGTATCAGATAGCCTGGATCAATGTCAGGTCCTGACCACACGAGGGATATCGAAAATTTACCACGGGCGAGCTAAGTATGAGTTGTTGGGACCGGTCTGCTTGCACCTACGAAGATTTGAAACGGCTGGGTGGTTCTCTGGGAGTTCGTGCATAACGAATTTCGGCATGAGATGGATTCGATTTGGAAACCGTGTTCTCACTTGTGTTCTCAAGCAAACACGACTACGTTCTTGTCTCGTAACAGATTTTTAGTACCTAGTAGCTAGAATACAGCACTTGAGATGTTGTATCGGCGAACTGATCAACAACTGCCTGATCAGCAATCAACTGTACTGTACATTTTGAGTGTTGAGAGTACTGTACTGTACCTTTTGAGTGTTGTGAGTACGTTGAATTCTACCGAGTTGAATAGCTGTCCTCATTTCCAACTCACAGATGTAACCGTTTCACCTTGACCACTCGGAATGGATTATTCTCAACATGGTAAACAACAATATTGCTGAAATATTTCCCAAGTCGAAATAATGCGATGGCGATTCTCTACACTACACGGATTTGATCAGACCAAAATTGGCAAAATCAATGACGATAGATGTGGTAGTTTTAAATAATGCACGTGTGATTAGTTAGATTGATACTTACCTTTATAGGAACAAAGGATTTCGGCAACCGGAAGTTATCAGGTTCACGGGGATGGTTCCACACGATTATGATTGAATGTAAATAGGGTGCATTTTGTAGGCCAGACA
Source organism: Opisthorchis viverrini (assembly GCF_000715545.1). Taxonomy (NCBI): domain Eukaryota; kingdom Metazoa; phylum Platyhelminthes; class Trematoda; order Opisthorchiida; family Opisthorchiidae; genus Opisthorchis; species Opisthorchis viverrini. The sequence goes on from NW_008751739.1 coordinate 1,646,603, forward strand.
GGGCGTGCATGAGCACGTTGTACCGATCATAGTATAAGATCACGGCTATGGAACGGAGGGAGGATTTCGGCATAAAGTGGGTAGTAAGTCGTGAATGGATGAAAGGAATCTGTCCAAGAAAGAGGGGATATGAGGACCATTCTAGGTAAGAACTGGTGAGAGTAAACAGGACTCAAACAGTGGGATGGTGGTAAGCTGTTCCTGGTGAAGCTTCCAGGACCATAGTGGTCGGATTTGCTTAAAAAAGCCTCAAAGTTTAGTACATACGTGACAGATGGATACCAACCCCTCTATCCTGACCGACTGACCAGTGTCTGAGTTTGAACAGCGAAGCCGACAACTACGGAATGTGGGAGCCTGAAAGTAACGGGAAAAGTTCCGACAAGTTCAGACGCGGTAATCGAAGTACGCTGAACAGGCAGTCCTGCTCGCGCTGTACCGTGGTTTCAATCGAAGTTGACTCAGAAAAGCAACGGTCTAAGTCTTATGAGTAGTTGAGTTTCAGAACATCCCTGACAGTTTTGTGGCTGGGCTGGTTGGTGCCCGACAAGTCAACCGACTTCCACAAAGAAGTTTTCTACAGTGGCACTGATAAGTGGTTGACTATCCACAGTCATATATAATGTCGGCTACTAGGCGATAACAAACGGTGCCCTGTAACATCCTTTCGCAATAAGGTCACCTATTTTCCCCTATATGTACATCAAGGATTTTTACCAATTCATGGCGGCCATTACCAGTCTCCTTTCTCCTGAAGGCACAATAGAGCTTTTGGCTGAATTTGTCGAAGTACTGAAGTCTTGTACACCCCAAGAAACAGTCAGAAGACGTTCATTTCTGGAGGCCGACGCAGACACGTACCTCCACAATTTCCCGTTAAATTGAAGTGAACATGACAGTAGGTCGATGTCCTAAGACATCGACCTCTTCGACATCGCCGAAGAGTTCGTGAGTAACCGACCTACTGGACCAGCACTACTTGGCAAGACAAAACAGTTTCATAACTTTTTCGTTGGTATGCTTTCAGCATTTCATTTTCTGATTTCGGAACAACGGTTACAGCTTCACAACAACTGCCCTAATCCTCCCTTACAACATTTTTCAGGGAATTTCATGCACACTGTCGAGTGTTTTCAGCCATCCGTTCTAGTTTTTGGCCATTCATTGACAGCCGTGTGAAGGAATGTGTGTGAATGTCAAGGAAACAGTCAACTGGACAAATGCAAAAGCCCCAGCTCTTAACATCCTTACTCAGGACCGCTATGCCATCCACAACGATTCGTTCAGAGCTTGAGTTTAAGACGGTCCCTGTGTATGTTGCTTTCTGGTAGATGGAAGTTTTTAAATTTCCGCCACGCTTATGTCATACAGTCTAGGAAGGATAGTGTACCCGAGGTGAACTCTATATGCATGGTAAACTTGACGTAAAGATTTAAACTATTGAGATAGTCGTAGAAGTTGTTCACGACGTCAACCTTGTTTACAACAAAGGTGCCGTCAACATAAACCCAGAATGTTTTCTGTGAACAATGATACCCGGCCAAGGCCATTTTTTCGAAGACCTCCATATAAATATGAGCCAAAACTGGGGATAATGGAGATCCGATTGCAGGACCTTGTTCTCGTGAGTAAACAGTTGTGTCAAAAACAAACAAACTGACACTCTTATTCCCTCAACTATTTCATCCTCCGAGAGCTGTCTCCGTTCCTTATGTGTCTTGGTTATCTCCAAAGCATCTGTCCTAGGGGTGCTTGTGTATGGTGATCAAAACTCATGAAGACTCCGTCTTCCTCCAAAGTAAGCCCTGTGACCTTGTTGGAAAAGCCGTAAGAAGTCCCAATGAAGATGCTCGTTTTCCACGTGAATGGCTTTAGTATACCAGCTAAGGATCTGGCCAGCTCATGTGGTGGCGAGCTATACCATCCACTACTGGCCTTATCCGGATATCTGCCTTGTGAACTTTTGGCAGTCCGTAGAGTCGTGGTTGAATCGTACTTTTTCGGCACAACCCATACCAGTTATCTTGCTCTAAATGGTTTGTTATGAATCTTAAACATCTATCAACTTCAATCTTACCCTTATTCATTATTGAAGTAATACTGCTACCGGTGATTTGTCGATAGGGTCCATCCGCCTGACCTGAATACAGTCACTCATTACTACTGTGCCTTTATCGGTTACCTGCCTCAGTGTGTTCAACACTCTCCGTTCTGATGGTGCAGGATTTGGAACTCCCGGCTGTTGGAACTTGAGGACCGTGACAGATTGTACCGGTAGCTTCTCAGCTCCAGCTAAAGGAAGCTTTTGAAAAAACCGATTCGGCAGTTGGGGTTATTTCCTCCGCTCTTATTACATTGTTGCCCACAGAAAAGTTTGGTCTCTTTTTTAAGGACAACGTTTTTTTTCTCAGTGGTCTTTCTGACAAGGTACTACACTACAGTAATTGGTGGATTGTTTCGTTATTTCCGCGACCTTTCTAGAGCCCTGAGTGATGGGAAGTAGTTGATCAAACTTTGCATTGCCAGCCCTGTGTGAGCTTAAGTGCTGTGACTGGCATTCGGCATCTGAAAGTCGCCTGGTGAGATCGCATTCGGAAAATCGTGGCCGAGTCGACTGGCGTGAAGGCGCACATCGGTTAATCTTTGAGTGTTTAGGTCTGAGGAATGACTCGCTAGCTGAGAAAGCTGTTTTAGCAGAAGTGACAAACGTATCCGATGGCTTCACAGACAGGCGTATGGGGACAATATTGTGCTTTAAGCATATAAAGTTAAATGCCCGATGGTTGTCACATTTTGCCTCCAGTCTCGCTATCGAACGCACTCGCTTTGACATGTTTCACATCCAAGGTTTGTAGGTGGAAAACGCTTGGAACCGGTTGATTAGTCATCGGGAAAGGTTTGTGACAATTGACAGACTTATTGCTGGGCAACATTTCGCTTTTGACACAAAAGCTTCGTCAAGCCGAGTGACTACGTTGGTCGAGATTTAAGCCAGAAGGAGAACCAGTGGGCTAAGTGTCAGATGAAAGGACTGTGTGTAGGAAATTACATGTCATACCATAATTGGTGACCATAAAAGGAATGCGGAAGAATACCAAACGCTGGTCAAAGACCCAGCGATGGCGGCACATGCTTTAGACACGGGACATAGAATAGATCTGGAGAGTGTGAAAGTTTTAAGACGGGGTCTGCGATTCACACCACAGCGGCTGATAGCCGAGGCGGTGGAGATAACCAGGCATTACAGCGTGAACAGAATGGAGGGTGTGGAGCTGCCGAGCGTATGGAAAGCAGTCTTAAGTAAGCCAAGTTGGCACATGACTGTGTGGGTGTCAGTCCACGTAGAACCCTTATTAATAACCGGGGTTGGGGGCGGAAATTCCAACCCGACCAAAGTTCACATAATCGCTTTTTCTAGCTCAACTATCATAGCACAAACACATCCACACAGAGGGGCGAAAACTGTAAACGACGTTCAAGAGGGATCCTCACGTGAAATGAACCGGAAGAACTAGACCCAAATCCATGTAGTTTTTCTCATCGGCTTAGTAGTTAGGGGCCCGGCCCAAAACACAAATCTGTTTGCCGACTTCTAGAACAGATTTAGCTAGACTTAGCTGATTGGTTCCCCTTCCGCTTTGGATCTTGCCCACAGACGGATTCTGGGAAGGACGGTGTCTTACCTTGTGGACTTTGGCTGTTGTAGGTCAACTCTTGAACTAAAAGTCATGCACCGTTCAGCGAAATGCGCTCATTTGCATAGAAAATTAGTTTTGACGGGAGATTCACACAGAAACCAGCCGGGGTGCAATCTCCGAGTTTCCGTCAACATTATGTCCTATTTGAACCCAAATTGAAATGATTTCGTCAAATACACTCATTTGCAAATCAATTTTGTTTTGAAGGGGGGACTCAAGTGAATCTCCTGTTTATGATGTTCTTCAACTGTGCGCCATAAAGGCCGCCTCATGTTTCAGCTGGTACGATATGCGAGGCGAGAGAAAACTCTTCGATAATGACCGGTTTTGCCCTTCTCATGGCTCATCAGGTAGGCACAGTGCTCGAGTTTCAGTGAAACCGATGTTCTACTTGAGACCTATTTGCACGAAATTAGCAAAATACACTCGTTTGCATGCCTATTTGATTTTGACCGAAGACTCACCTGGAAACCAGCCGAATCTCTCGTTCGCAAATGAATGTGCTGCCGCCTGAAAGCACACGAAACATGAGACGGCCTGGTGCAGCACATCGAGTTGCTTAGATACATTATGCACGAGAGATTCAACGGATTTCCAGCTGAGTCCTTCGTAATGCCAATTTTTTTGCAAATGAATGTTCTTCGCTGATTTCGTGCATTTTGGGTTAAAGTAGAACATATGTTCGACAGCAACTCGTGGACTACGCCTATCTGCTGAGCTCTAAGAAGACAGAAACTAGTCGTGGGCTGCCGAAGAGTTTTCAGCAACTTTATGAGTAGTGCATTACGTATATATCACCGTTTCTTTTTGTCCACAAACTCTGTCATCGAGCTTCGTGGTAATATCATGACGGGTTAGGTCATATCTGCCACTTGTAGTGAACCGACATCTGACGGCATAAGTGGGCGAACACTGATATGTCAGTAACTTATAAAGGATTGTGGATTTATATAGTCTATTTTACCGTTATCCACATTTGAAATGTCCTTCTGTCCTGTCAGAATCATTCTGGCGAATATCTACCAAAGAAAGGGACCTGAGTTTCGTTCTTGTTAAAGCTTATCAGTAGTATATATTCTCACCTGTGCCAGTTGTCGGTTGTTTTAAGTTTGTTCGCATATCAGGAGTCATGCTTACTATGGCCAAATCGGTTAGATGAGTCTAGTTGATACACCTTCCTTCGTGGTTCCCTAGTGAATTTGGTCGACATGGAAGCAAACATTCTGGCGGGCGTAATCGTGCATGTGAGAGTTAGCTAGTGGGTGTTAGCGCCCAAATATAACAGTGAGCTAAAGTTACCACGAGGACGCCCACGGTCGTAGAAAATAAAATCAGACTACGCGACTTAAAGTGCAAGCACCCGATACGACAAGCTGCAGCGAATCAGTTAGCATTCGCTAGATGATGACTCAGATTTGAATGGCAGATGAAAGAGTCATGATGCAACGATGGTTAAAACAAGAAACAGCTGTGCGATACCGCAGCAAACCAAACACGGGGAAACAGTCGTAACAGTTGACCGTGTAAGAATGACTTACTGCATGAGACAGATAGTATGCAATCTCCATAGTCCACTTCTCTGTGGGAACTCTACACATGACTAAGCGGAGTACACAAATAAATGAGCACGCTTATTAGTTGAAAGCCGGGGAGATGACACAAGAGAAGGGAAGAGCAGTTCGAAAAGTGTCAGCACGCCCAAGTGATGGCCCAAAGTACTAAGGTTGTGGTCAGAATTAGAGTTGAAACCCAAAAGGTGCGCAGGGTATCTCGGTGACCCGTAACATTCATCCGACACCTTCGAAACACACATATTGCTAGCTAGCTTTCGTTAACAACGATTGTGGTCCTCATAGCGGTGCGCTAGGAATTGTCTTCTATCCCCTCAGTATTCTGAGCTCTAGGCTAGCTCAATGCATAAGTGTCTACCTCAACCATTCGGTATGCATGACACCTCAGCGAGCGAGCCAGCACAGGGTCGTACATCACTGGATTCTGGGACAGGAATGGCAAACTGAAGATGACACTTAATGGGACACAAATGCGCAGTGTAAGCTAAAGGCTTACGGTAAAGCTGGTTATCTCTTTTGCATAAAGGGAATGGTGAATTGTGTCAGCAGCACATACTGGAAATATTTAGATAGCCGGGTGACCCGGTCCGTCGACGGTGAGTATGTACTTACTAGCACCATCAATCGGAATCGTCCCGTTCTAGCTCAGTCCCAAGAGGAAAGAGAGCTTTTAAGTACGAATGCTTTTCACAAATCCACACGTCGCCCATGATGAAGAAGAGGCTATCCGGTAGAAGCAAGTAGCAAACGAACGTACAAACGTACGAACGCAAAAAATTGTAAACCAAAACCACGGGCTTGACATTGTGAACCTTGGAAGGTTCCCGGAGATTTAGGCGGTGATATGCGACCGGATGACAAGTAGGGCCAGCTCATTGCACATGCCTTTGTCCGGAAAGATTCTGTTTTGGCCGAAACTTATCACAACTGAATTTCAGCACTTTGCAAATGTAGGTAGTTCAACAGGGGAATAATACTGGAAGATTCAGTCACAACGCATTTAGAAATGCTGAGTATTAGCAATAATACTGATTTCATGGTATCATTTCGGTGAAAGTGGAAGGGTTTGTGGTGGATCCATTTTTTCTTATCACTATGAATGTGACCAAAAGGCACTTTATCTTCGCAATGAGAATATTACACTACTGGATTTCTCTACTTATGATTATGGACTAGAACACAGCTGCCACGGTTACTAGTACCGTCGACCTGATTGGCGGAATAAAACGCATGTAAATGAATGCCAAAAATTTTTTCTACTGGGCAGTCCCACTCTGGGTTCAAAACTCACAACGGGCGTCCTACATCAAGTAAAAGTGCAAGATAGCCAGTTTGACTGTCTTGTGTTCCCTTTCGTCATGATATGAAAAAGAGAACGTTTCTCACACCAGCCTCTTCAACAATGTCTTGTTGTTTTCAGGCCACAAATTAGCGTTGGTACGCTGCTTCAGAGGTTGTTTGTGTGAAATGGTTTTTACCGGTAGAGGTGTACTGGGAGAAACTTGGTTGACAGCATTTAAAGACAGGTAATGTTGACGGGAAAAGGACGAAGGTTCTTGCCTCAGACCAACTCCGTAAGCCTGTAGTGGGTCGCCCTCTCAGTCTGGTATATTCTGAGTGTCCTTACCGCTCTTCAACTTACGTGCTATCAAGTTAAACATATTACCTGCACACTGATTTGATTTTGATGGGAAACTCACCCGAAAACAAGCTGAATCTCTCGTTTATGACGTTCATAAGCAAATGAATGTGCTGTATCAGACCGTCTTATATTTCAACTGGTAGGCTATTCGAGATATCGTGATACATATACATAGCACATTACATAGACGTAATGTGCTACTCAAAAGGTTGCTGAAAAATCATCGGCAGTGCACGACGGGTTTCGCCCTCCTTGAGGCTTAAACGTTAGGCACAATCCCCAAGTTTTCGTCAATTTTATGGTCTCCCTGAACCCGAAATGCACAAAATTTGACTTATGTACTCATCTGCATACCATTTGGTTTAGACGGGAGACTTATCTGGAACTCAGTTGAATCCCTCATGTATGACGTTGAGCTGAGTTTCGGGTAGGTATCCCATCAAAACCCAGCTGAAAATCTCAAGCTTGTTGATTTTCCACAAATCTGATTATACAATTATGGATGCTCGGATATATAATGGGTCTAACATTGCATTTTTCACCCAATCGTCTCTAGAGCTGGCACTCTACGACAATCCGAATTCTGATGACTTTTTACACACTCCTAATCGAATTAAAACAGTTAGTAAAGTGATAAGGGCATCGTCTGACTACCAGAGCTAAATACAGCATGCTATTTCACTCAAGGAATATGACTGCTCCGTGTATTCCGGTCTTCCAAAAGGGTTCTCTCGGTATGTTGGGAGAACTACCATTATTTTCTCACCAACGCAGATTATTTTTTGCAAGCGATACGAAATAGCAGAAGATATCTTTAAGTATTGTGATATAAATAGTGTCGCATTTGCAGGTTGGGAAGTGTCAAATAGAAGAGTAAATAGTACCTCACTAACCAGTAAATAAGGATTGCTTGGGAGAATGACTCCAGGGTACGAAGGCAAATGACCAAAATGGATTGAGTCTTATCCTTTCTTGCAGATTCAGCTCTGTGACTTGTCTGTGTTCCAGCTGTTGCGCGGCATCCAAATCTGTTAAGTTCGGTTCCGCAAATCGATTTTCAGGATCCGTGAAGTAATAGGGTACGCTTATACCTGGCGACACTTTCAGGACTGTCCTCCACTGAGGAGCGAGTGGCTTGACAAATCCAAGACGGTTGCTGAGTTCCAAAAGGAGAGTGGAAACATACGCTGCTGTATTTCGGAAGAACCGCCTGAACAACATTCCACCCTGAAATCGCAGAAAATTAGATAGCGGAGGCGTCAAAATGGATACTCTATACTGACGTGCAACACAATTAAAATAACTTTTTACCCCAGTATTTACCAAGGTTCGAGTTTTCTGGTCATCAATGACGATGAGATAGTCCCGCACCAAAGGGAACTAATTTTGAACGTTTGGCGACAAAAGTAATAAACAATTGAATGTGGACATTCAACCGCATATACTCTGTACTATTTCGGGAACTAATGTAGCAAGTGTCAAGTTTTTGTCGGAGTAATCATCATGAATTAAGATAAAGGCAATAAAAGCTAATCGTTCAGTTGTAACATCCCTTTGGTGCCTAGCTGCCATGTCACCCCCAAGCTACCCAAACCTAGACAGGGAAAGTCGAGAAGCAGAGGTCAGATTCGAACCAGTGGATCAGGGTCAGTAACTTCGCGCTCTAACCACTGAGCCATCTCGCCCCCTTCACCAACTGTCGAAACGTTCTATATCCCGAAGTTCCCGGCCTTTGCGTACAGCCCTTCAAAACCACCTTGACAATTTCGGGCGTGCAAATATCTCGCCCTCGTTACATTATACAATGGAAATTAGACACATTCACTGGTAACCATGCGATAAAATAGTCAAAAATAGGATTAAATAGGGTTAAGCAGACTATGGTCTTCACAGGATCGAATGAGCAATACAGACCTAGGGTTAAATCGTGAAATACACATCCCCATAGGTTCAGGTGACCCACGGATAGCTTGTTCTCATTTTTGTTCCATTGTAAAAATTTTTCAACCTAGCTCGACTGACCTGCGTATGCTCGTTTGTGAGTACAGTACTCCACATATAAGGAATACCAAGTCGCCTGCCCTACAAGAGACATTCTTTCCAGACGGAAGAGCAATATGAAGCACGCTGCACATTCTATACACCTAGTTTAGAAAAATTCCAGTGTCCTCTGGTGCTTTCAGCAGCAGACAGTGGGGTGCGATATATCACCTCCTCGCGAAGACAGACTTGTCAAAGAGTACCATAACGATGTACAACTAACTGAAGTCGAACAATTTTCTAGTTCGAACAATCGCTTCAGTGGGTTCTGTAAACTTGTACAATTAACCGAAACAGCTTTCACGATAACGTAACAGCATCAATTTTGGCCCACGTGTTTATTTTGCTACCATCAGGTGACCGTTACCCCACTTGTGTACGTCATCAGCATGCACAACAGGCATTAGCGTAAGTGAATCCACCGATTCAAATTACCAACGAGCCAAAAAATAGACGCAACCGTATCTCCAACAGTGCCGACTTCCTTGAAGGATTCATTTCGCACAAGCACTTGAAGGGTGGAAACGAGCCAGAGGCGGTCAGGCGAAGTATAGAAACCATTAGGAGCAAACTCAGCTGTGTGGGTTATTGCCGTCATCCTGGGTGGGGACCCCGAGACGGGCTACATCAGTGGTTAGAGACATTGTCGGACTCGGCCCCGTAGTGCCCTCAATGACACTCATGCATCCAAGCTATTGCTTCCAGTGCACAGCTCCCTATTCCTCCACTTAGCAGTCCACTAACAGTGCTGTATTTGTGAGCTCCCGCCTCCAATACGTAGCTACCTACTCCACCTCCAAAATCACCGGTGGACGAAACTGTGGCAGGTACAACCACTGTACGACAAGTACGCGATTCTTACAATGATGGACTCTCTCAGGCCAGCATGATGACCCTAGTCAACACGGGGTCAAAACACATGTTCTGAAGCTGACATTGGCAGTTCAGCCAACTAAACTATGTACATTTCACTTGTGATGTATCCCCTGCTTTGTCCGATGTTTGATGTATCTTCGACGCCCTCTCTATGCTGAATTGAACTTGTACAGATAGACCGGTTAAAGCAAGGAAACTGAACTAACTTTGACTTTCGCGACAAGGGCAATAAAGCCAGTTTTCTAGAATTCAACAAAAATATAGATAGGAGAAACGACATTCTGAGTTTCTTGATGCCTCTTACATATTAAAATGCTTGCAGCTGCGAAAAGGGACGTCAGAATGCATTTATTTTTTCCAGCCGCTTTAGCCTTATTATTTTGTTGTACATGAAATAGCTCTTGAAGTCACACGGAACTAACTCTTTTCAGAAGGGTTTAGTAAACAATCGGTAGGTTTTAATTGGACTACGTTTCGCTTTTGACACAAAAGCTTCATCAGGCCGTGAGTAGGTCACCCAAATGATCAGACGGAATACCAATCAGTAAGACCTCCTCAGATTATCACACCACACCAGCATTGAGTGTCAATCAATGGCTCTTGTCGGTTAGTGTGGTTGCCAAAATCTTGCGTTGATGGTTTGGAGTCACAAGTTTGTTCCGATCGGTTTTTGTTCCTTAATCTTCCACTTCAGGGTGTTTCAATCCATGATTCACCGCGAGTGCCACTGGTGTATTTTCATTGGTCCTCGTGGGCTTGAGTGTTGCGGCACTTAAGTTGGGGGTAGGGGAGGTGGGTACAGTCAAGTGGAATTCAGGCAATGACTGCCCCACCTTCTGATAATCGCACACTAACACACGTAATCTCGACCGATCCACACGCTTGCCAGTTCCACGTCTTCGATTCTGTTAACGCTAGGATGACTGGTTGAGAACTTACTCTGTTCATCAGGCCACCACGGGTGGGGCTGCATGTTTTCGCTGTCCATTAATGGTCACGCCTACCGACTGATGTGTAAGGTGGACTCGCAATATCCACAGACTGTTTACTTAAACTGTTCTGTACTCAAACTGCTCAGAAAATTGTTCATCAGATACAATAGAACTAGAAGCGAACCTCTAATCAGTATTCTACAACACGAGTAAAGTGGGCAAATATACTGATTCTACCGTGCTGGATAGCGGTCACTATAGCAGTGGTTATTACTTCATGATTACTTCTCACGAATGGTGGATACTGTGGTTCCAGTTTTCTTTTGAGAAACCAAGGCGACTCTGACGGAAGTCCAGATCAATTCGAAAACTGGATCAAAATTGCGAAGTTTTCTCAGTGGCTTCATAAATAGGAACAAAATTTGGTCATGGCAATGCTGAAGTTGTTGCATCGATCAGCTAAACCAAGTATGGTAGTGCTGTTTTTTTCCAATAAGACGTATTGAAGAAATAAACAAATAAGACGTAAAATTGATGCCCAGTACGGTAGTGAAGCATCGGCGTTGAACACTGATGTCATGCTGTCGATGATGATGATGATGATGATGACTGATGTCCGGAAAATGAAAACTAAGACTCAGAAGAACGGAGATAAAAGTTGAAACGGCCAATTTTGTTCAATTTCCTCTGGGAGTTTGAGAATTACTTCAAGCAGCCGGAAGTGACCGTCAAGCAATAAGCCCATCTCTAACAGTAGCAAAACTTTTAGTCGACGTCCGGCAAGGTAATCACCCAGGGCACATCAATCTAATGTCATTTCCTTCTTACCACTGAAGAGTCAAGCAACCGTCACAAGACGCCCTCTGACCCCTGGACCTAACGCCAGAAAAATCCAGCAGCAGGGCCATTTGCCGTGGAGCCTATCAGTGTTCTCGATGTTCTTGTGAGTGGTACATGAACGGTTGTGATCACTTTTACCGATCATAGGACGTATTTAGAAAAGATCACATGGGTCATGTGACTGACCTCCGAGGCAATTAGTATGGATGGTCGTGGATGCAGAGTGGGCCTGCAAGAACTGACTCGAAAGATCACCTCTCAAAGCTGCTTGTACATTCATCAAGGTCCACATGGACAACCTACGGACAGAACAAAGTTTCGCAGGACGGTTATTTTGGGTTGGTCAAACACAGCAATCATGCTATGGTGGGCGTTGCGATTGACCTCACGTGATCTGACTGAACCAGGTCTAAGTATTGTTCATCAAACTTGCAGCATCCCATGAGCTGGCTAGTTTAATGGCTGATATCATAAGACTCTCCACCAGGAAATCCGTTAATTACATTAAGAATTCATATGACTTTGCTAGCAAAGTAGAGTTGCAGCGTGGCGTCATCAATTCGTTATATGTGAATTGGCCAAAAGGGGACTCTAGAAATGACCAAGTGACTGCTGCTTGCAGACACCACCTTTCCAGAGCGGACACAGCTTACGGTTGATTAAATAGTGGAAGGCATAAAAGCATGCTTTAATCTCACTGACTTTGTTTTTGACTCCGTGGTTTGAACTCAAGAACAGGGTCTAGCAACTGGGTCTCCAATATTGGCAAGCATTTTTATCGAAGGTTTTGAACAGAAAGCAATAAGTGGAGTAACCTACCACCCAAGATATTCTAGCGTTATGTAGATGACACTTTGGTCGTGATGAAACGAGACAAGGTTAGTGAGTTTTACGCCCTGATACCACACATCAGATTTAGTACGGAGAGGGAGTCAGCTCTAGATACAGTGAGCTTCTCTTAGGCTGCATGACACAAAGTCGGGGAGAAACTCAAGACCACAGTGCATGAGAAGCCAACTGATACCGTGGTGATTTTGAACCACTCGTCCGAAGTCGATATATGTTATCATAGCCTCATCAATGTTCAGCCATGTAAGGGCAGAAAAAGTTGGTCGGACAGGGGTCAAAATTGAAGTAAAGGACAAACATCGGGGTGGTGGATATAAAGTGACAAGGGTGCTGCTACCAGTGTAACGGTAGATACTATCGATGAGGCATGCGAGTAGTATGTGGTTTTCCCGTAAAACCTCTTTGCGTCTATTGGGATTTATTACAAAATTTGCGGAACTGCTTTGTAGCATTCGTTTGCATTTGAGTGATAATCAATGAGGATGCAGGAAAGTTCAGGAAGACGCGTTTGAGAAGAAGACGGATACTCAGTTTTTTACGAACAGGATGCATATGACAGCTTGGCTTCCCTGTCCAATAGTCTGTGACTGTTGAGTCGGTGTTTCCCAATAAGTAACTCAGCAGCGAAGGCCGGGGGGATGAAGTGGGACTGTTGTCATCCCATAAGAACCAGGGGCATAGGAGGCTATCCGGTAGATTCTAAACATGTCTAACATAACAGTAGGTTTCCGGAAGAGGAACACTTTGCTCTCTACACTGGTGCAATTGAAGTATTTTCTGTCGGCGAAAAGAACCAGGGACTGTGTCTACAATATTAAATGTAGCGAATGCAATAAGGTTTATTATATAGGACAGACGGGCAAGGAATTTCATATCAGAATCAGAGAGCACAGGAGAAAATTAAGGAGGCCACCGAGAAACGCAGATGAAAGTCGGGCGTAACCAAAAGACTCAGCAATGGCGGAATATGCACTGGACACGGGACACCAAACAGATTTAGAAAATGTTGAGGCTTTGAGGCGGGGAACTACAGTCCACGCCACAGAGACTGATGACCGGAAGTTATTGAAGGCACTAGAACTGGCTAGCGTATGGGGAACAGTTTTAGATCAGTCGAGCTGACACGTGGTGTGCCGTCATCATAGTTAAGACTTACCCACAGAAGTCGCTTGGATCTTATCCTCCTTCCCAAATCCCTCTCCTCTAAGTAAACTGTTGTAGCACGTACAAGCCCATACAGACCAACGAAATCTATCAGAAGCATCCACGGTGAATCATCGGTTGAAGATTAAGGGAACAAAATCGATAACAAATATCAATGAGGATGCAGGAAAGTTCAGGAAGACGCGTTTGAGAAGAAGACGGATACTCAGTTTTTTACGACAAGGATGCATATGACAGCTTGGCTTCCCTGTCCAATAGTCTGTAACTGTTGAGTCGGTGTTTCCCAATAAGTAACTCAGCAGCGAAGGCCGGGGGGATGAAGTGGGACTGTTGTCATCCCATAAGAACCAGGGGCATAGGAGGCTATCCGGTAGATTCTAAACATGTCTAACATAACAGTAGGTTTCCGGAAGAGGAACACTTTGCTCTCTACACTGGTGCAATTGAAGTATTTTCTGTCGGCGAAAAGAACCAGGGACTGTGTCTACAATATTAAATGTAGCGAATGCAATAAGGTTTATTATATAGGACAGACGGGCAAGGAATTTCATATCAGAATCAGAGAGCACAGGAGAAAACTAAGGAGGCCACCGAGAAACGCAGATGAAAGTCGGGCGTAACCAAAAGACTCAGCAATGGCGGAATATGCACTGGACACGGGACACCAAACAGATTTAGAAAATGTTGAGGCTTTGAGGCGGGGAACTACAGTCCACGCCACAGAGACTGATGACCGGAAGTTATTGAAGGCACTAGAACTGGCTAGCGTATGGGGAACAGTTTTAGATCAGTCGAGCTGACACGTGGTGTGCCGTCATCATAGTTAGTTAATACCCACAGAAGTCGCTTGGATCTTATCCTCCTTCCCAAATCCCTCTCCTCTAAGTAAACTGTTGTAGCACGTACAAGCCCATACAGACCAACGAAATCTATCAGAAGCATCCACGGTGAATCATCGGTTGAAGATTAAGGGAACAAAATCGATAACAAATAATCTGAAGTGCCGTCATCATAGTTAAGACTTACCCACAGAAGTCGCTTGGATCTTATCCTCCTTCCCAAATCCCTCTCCTCTAAGTAAACTGTTGTAGCACGTACAAGCCCATACAGACCAACGAAATCTATCAGAAGCATCCACGGTGAATCATCGGTTGAAGATTAAGGGAACAAAATCGATAACAAATAATCTGAATAATCTCCCCGATCCATCAATTGTAGGATTTAGCCAGCCACACTAACCGACAAGACACCGTAACTGACATTCAAGATCGACTTAGTGTGCCAGTCTGAACTGGTCCTACTGATTGACTCTCCGTCTGCCTTAAAACCTGGCCAACGTGACCTGCTCACTTGGCCTAATTAAACTTTTGTCAAAAGTGAAACGTCGCCCGTCAGAAAAACTAACGATAGTTTACCACACCCTTCGGAAGCCTTGCCCCTTGTTCTGCGGTTGTCTACACCACAGGCTTGCGCTTGTCGATAAGTTGGCCTTCTCCAAGTGTCATATGTTCGTGTTCCCACATTCGCAGTATATCGTCTTGACAAGATTTGGACATCTCAGAGACGTGAGACAGGCTAAATAATATAAGGTATCCAGTCTGGTGGTAGAAAGAGAAGATTGCTTCTTCTGTGCTTGTGTACGATCAAGCCATTACTGGTCACCATAAAAGGCACACAAAAATCCCGTTTTATAACCGCGGCCCTCTCCGCTACCTAGTTCATACCAAGCCAACTAGTTGAGAGTACAGTGCTAACGTATACGTGGGTAAAGGTTCGAATACACGCTCAGTGAAAGACCGTCTGAAAATGCTAGTGAATGGTGACCAACTCCTGCTTTTCGAATTACAAGAGAGTCACCCTCCCGTCGAACGTTTTCTTAGAAGCTTTGATAATGACGAAAACGGAGGAGTGGTGGTCGATCAGTCGATCAGGTTTTGAATTACCACCGTCTTGATTGCGCAACCCACTCACAAGTATACTCACATTCGGGTGGTTGCTTCAGCTTTGCCCTCATTCCAGCTTTCGATTTCCACATTTTTATATTCCTAGGCAACTCAAGGACAGTAAGAGACAGTTACCCAATGGAACGAAGCAACAGTGAAGCTCATGGTGGCGACGGACAGCATGAGTGAGGGAGTCTTCAATTAAGCGATGGAGACATGAGTGAGGGGGTCTTCAATTAAACTTGGTAGTGCCGTAATCCCCATCTGCCATTAACGCTGACAATATCTATTTTTGTCGAGTTGTTGAGGTAACTACTCTAACGAGAGGCATTGGCTACTTTTGGATTGCGAACAGAAATTTGGCAAACACCATAAACGTTAGGGGTTTCTTCTTCGCCCAAAGAATCTAAATGTGGGAGCTACTGGGATTTCCATTGTGACTCGAATGTCCTGTAGGGTACTCCGAGTAATTTTTAGTTGGTTGCGCATGAGATTTCCTGTATGTTCGTGTGGCTACCGCTTGAAGCGAAACTTGCTTTAAAAACATTGTGCATGGAAAACCACTCGAAGCGGGGTGACTGATCAAGGAGCTACCGAATGGACATGCATTTTCTACTGGATTCCATTGTGTTGGTTCATGACATTAAATTTTGGGGTACAATCTGAGGACTGTGGACCAATCAAGTTGGTTTCTAAGCACCAGCTGGCGAAAACGTCCCACAGTCGGTTATATATTCCTTCTACCCCACAGATCCCTTAGCGGCTTAATGAACACCACATGCTTTTGGCACTGACAGTTTTAGACTTCACTGAATATCGTTTTATCATTGTCTCTACGTTTTAATTTTTTTCAATAAATTACATTTTTGCTCTCCTTTTGTTCGTCCCGATCGCTGAGAAAATTTGTACATACAGTAATGAGTACAAATCCACGTGGTTCCTTGTTTTGAAAAATGCGCTGCACCCGTGGGAGAATCTGAATACCTTTAAGTGTAGCGTCTACCAAAGTGACACTCGTGGCTCGTGCTCAATGTTTGCTCCTTTTGTGTCAGGGCATGAAAACACACATTAGTTGTCAAATTTATGGCTATAGAAAGCAAGTTAAGCAAGCAATTGGTAGCACAATTTTGTCCCTGTATTGTTAAAGAAATATTCACACATTATAATATTCACACATATAAACACATTAGTTGTCAAATTTATGGCTATAGAAAGCAAGTTAAGCAAGCAATTGGTAGCACAATTTTGTCCCTGTATTGTTAAAGAAATATTCAGTGAAATGTGAGCAATGGAGAGTTGGGGAATGGGCCAAACCGGTGGATCCCAATAAGAGTGAAACCCCTAGTGGGATGTCCAGAGATTTCGTCCAACTTAGTTCAGTATAAGCGAATATGCACCCATTTGCAAACTAAGTTGGTTTTTCGAGAGACTCACACGAAACCCAGCTGAATCTCTCGGTTTTGATGTTCCCAGGCAACTGAATGAGCTGCACCAGGCTGCCTCATGTTTCAGTCGCTACGATATTCGAGATATTGCGACACATATATATTTTGTAATGCCCTACTCATAAGGTTGCTGAAAACTCCTCGACAACCCTCAACCGGTTTCGCCCTTCATGGGACTCAGCAGCTAAGCGCAGTCACCGGAGTTTCCGTCAACCTTGGGTTCTACTTGAAACCAAATTGCACGGAATTAGGATATATACACTTATTTGCAAATTAATTTGGTTTTTCGAGAGACTCACCTAGAACCCAGCTGAATCTCTCGGTTTTGATGTTTCCGGGCGCCATTCTTCAGGGCTGATCAAATCAAGGTCACAAGCCGGAACTCGGAAGGACAAAGGTCGCTCCTACATCGACCAGACTACAGCGGCGAGGGATGCCAAGTTCAAAGGTCACGTGGGCATCGGCGAATGAGGACACGGGATAAAAGAACAACCAGTGGAACCGCCCGCCCGCGGTCAAAGGTCATCCCCGGCTACCAGCATGTATATTAACACACATGTAACACTACTGAGCGCGCAACCACTGACCCACCGCTACGCACAACTACGCACTGATGATGTCACCTCGATTGGTGGTGAAACGTTTGCAATCAAATTGCCCAGTTCAGCGAACAAGCCGACGACCATTATGTGTTCTTAAGTTGAATTAATTTTCAAACAGTGAACGGTTCGGCAACTGGGATCCGCTTGTGAGGATTTCAGTGTCGGGTCCACTTGCATCTCCGGACATGGTGACCAAATCTACCTCTGTTTACGACTTTATCCGACCTTTCAAAGACGTATGCGCAATGTGATTATCCCCACGACTTGTAATTTTTTAATTTCCCATTAAACAGTACTAAAGACGCCTATCGGTTCTTGCAACCGCAGACGTCAAAGGAAGTAATACCAAGTTGTTCCATAGCGATTAAACTGATGTCGATTGAGAACGGGATCGAAACAAGTCTCATGATAAAGCGACCGACGTTTGTCGAAATGAAGTCGGGGTTGTTGGGATCAAATATAGGTAACACGTTTTCGATCCTGCAACTCGTTTCAGAAACACACGAAACAGTCGGTGAATTGCAATACGATGACTCTGATAG
Source organism: Opisthorchis viverrini (assembly GCF_000715545.1). Taxonomy (NCBI): domain Eukaryota; kingdom Metazoa; phylum Platyhelminthes; class Trematoda; order Opisthorchiida; family Opisthorchiidae; genus Opisthorchis; species Opisthorchis viverrini. The sequence goes on from NW_008751739.1 coordinate 1,664,747, forward strand.
TTAAAATATTTCTCTCTAGTTAGCTTAAATCCAAAAGCTTTCTCACGCTTGCCACTACGGCTTACAGACCTGATATCTGAATTCGAAATCCACTAAAAGCGATCGATCACCCACTATTCGTGTAAAATGATTTTTTCTCATGTGCACCACCAGTTGTGTGAATTTGTTGTTCTGAACTTTCCGGTCGCTTGTTGCGTCCACTTTATAGGGGTAGGGTGAACATCAAAATACATATCACGCAAAACTAAACAACGCCGAGTACCTGGATGCAAAATACGGTTGTTGTTTATGTTAGAAAAATGCAAATTAGCATGACTCGGTCGATATTCCTCTGGTGGTGTTTGCACAGAGGTTTGATGTTTCTGGGTTTATACAGCCAGATGCTACATCAGTGACGTTTTACGGCACAGAATGCTGGAATCAAAACGTTTCTCTTTCATTTCTCGGGCACCTTCTCCTCCCAATTAAGGTAAAATTGGTACAATGTTGAGTGTAATTAGTGTTTATTAGCCGTGCGTCTTCAATCTTGGAATCAAATAGCGTAAATCGTTTTTCATCGCAAGTAAGTATCCACGTGGTCCAAAATACTGCGAGAACCACCGCGAACGAATGATGCGAACCACCAGCTTATCAATGTATGTTGCGAACTATATCATTTGCAAATGAACTCTCTAAATCGGGTAGGCTCTGACAATGCCTATCCTTTCGATGTCGACCAACATCACGGCCAATCACTACATGTGAACTGCTCAACTCCAGTCATCAGCTACAGTGTTCTACAAAGTTTTGCTGTTGTGAAAATGGGATGTAGGCAGAGTCATACTAAATATCCTTTGTTTATAAATCGAAGGTGAAGCGTGCATAAACTTACGTAATACTGCAATGATTTGATCTGTTTGGACGTGGTGGACCTCAGCACAGATACGGTCTCATTGGATTGATGAAATGGTATTCGGATTATTGATCTCGCCCAGAGCTCCTTGTCTATTGCCCATGGGAAAGGTAAAGCACCTTCCCCGATTAGGATAGGTACAGCTCCACTGCTTAAACACAGCATCAGCTGGATCTGCCAGGAAAAGTCGTTGAACTGATCTGTGGGGAAACGTGAGGAGCCAACTGGGACGATGCCGAAAGTCGAGTTCCGTAACACCTGAAACAAAGTAACAGTCCATTCACATGTAGTTGTTGTATTTCAGGGAGCTAAGGTCATGTCGCTTAACTGAAAAGCTACTCCTGAGGTAAGAAACACCTTTGATACCAATTGGTTTAGTTGTCATTCGCTTACGCCACCTGCAGAAAAAAACCGTGTCGGCGTTTACTGCGTTGTTTTCATTCGGTTTTAAAGCTATTTCGAAAGTTACTTCGAGATTTCAACTTTCAAGTTCGGATAGGAGCCACCCTTTCCATCAGTAGCTAAAAGCTTTCCGTTACTTCTGCTCTCTCTATGATTCCAAGTGCTGTGCTACATCACATTCCGTACTTTTCAGATGTCTACGTGACCTGCTGTGATTTGGTACCGAGCCCACCATAACCATTGAATCAGGCGCATTATTCAAGGTACCTGGGAGCATTCATCTCAGTTCTCTTTTAAATAATACTCACTTGGTTGGTGTACAAGGTTGATCAAATATCGACGGACGCTTTGTCAAACATTCTCCGCTGCTCTGTAGCCAAGTATTTAGTGACAAGGAGACCAAAGCACGTGGCTGATATTCCTAATGCACTACTCTTAAGGTTGCTGAAAATTCTTCGACAGCCTGTGACCGGTTTCGCCGGGGCTTACCAAGCGCAGTCCCCGAGTTTCCGTCAACTTTATGTTCTACTTGAAACCAAATACAAGATTTGGTGAAATACACTCATTTGCAAACAAATTTGGTTTTTCGAGAGACTCACATGGAACCCAGCTGGATCTCTCGTTTATGATGAGCAGTGTATTGAGTCTAAACAAGTATCCTGAATACCGCAACAACTGAGGCATGAGGTAGCCTAATGCAGCACATTCAGTTGCTTAAAAACATAAACGAGCGATCTAGCTGGGTTCCCGGTGAGTCTCTCGAAAAAAAAACAAATTTAGTTGCAAATGAGTGTAGTTTGCTAATTTCGTGCAATTCGGACATAAGTTTGGCGGAAACTCGGGGATTGCACCTACCTCGAAAAGGGCGAAACCGGTCATGGGCTGTCGAAGAATTTTCAGCAACCTTATGAACGTGTGTATTAGGTCTATACATAGAATTCACATCCATACAGATTTCCTTCTTGGTGTGGACTCACCACAAGAACTGCGACAAAAGAGGAGGAGGGCTGTTCAAACGAGAGTGATGCGGATGTGAAGACTTGTACCAAATCATAGGATATAAAATGACCAGTTAAATGGACTCCACTTACGTCCATCGAATTTGCGCACGGAAACCATTTCAGATGCCCAATCAGTTGCTGCACGACTGACTTGAATCTACCAGCAGGCCAGCATTGTGCGAGTTCATCGTTGTTGGTGCTGATGGAGAACATCGTTTTCGTGTCCACTGAAGTGTCACTAATAGAGTAAAGGTCGTTCAGATAATTCAGAACATCACTGTCACCCCCCTCTGAATTGGTAGGTTTTGAGGTTTGGCCAACTGAAATGCTGACCAGATAAGATCGATCTTCATGCCCGGTGGGAGACGTAGAATACGTTGTTCCAAAGAGCTCGAAGAAGGTTGAAGTGCTCACCAGTATGTCTCTATGAGGCCTGAAGGAACCCGGAACAAACGTGGGAGCCATAACAATCAAAGGAGCATCATCATTGACCAAAGCTGCTGTGTTTTGGAATTTGAGTGCCGAGTCAACGGTCGGCAGGATCACTAGGCATATCACCGGATCATGGATGGACATTGATTTGTTAACGTGAGGAGGACAAACGTCGTCGCTATTCCATTCGATCATTACTTTCAACGGCGCCGTATATTTATGACTACATTCGCTCCGGTGTAAGTAGTTGTGAAGTAGTGCTTCATAGAGCTGATGTGAAATACCTTCAGTAGGATGAGTTCTTCGAGCAAGGCAAAAGTGGAGTAGTTGGAGTCGCGCTAATTGTGTGTTCCTCTCGGTACCAGACAAATGGTTAGTAGTCTTTGTGTCGTACCGGAGACGTTCGTAATTTGTGGCCTGAGGGGCGAAACCGGTGCGAGAGAGGAGCAAAAGATTTGACAAGCCAGTGCCCAGAATTGATTGTGGTTAGATTTCAGCAGAAAATAACTTACCGACCCTAAAAAGCACTGTATATCAAGCAGTCTGCTTGTTATGTACACACTGCGAAGGAGCAATTTAGTTGCAGTCATATACAATGTAAGGAAAACTTCACTAAGAAATAATGCATTGGAATAAGTTACATAATCTGACTTTCCGGATGCCGTATGGAATCACCCTAGCATTAGCGGAATACACTCATTTTAAACAAATTTGGTTCTTGCGAGAGACTTACCTGGGACCCAGCTGAATCTCTCGTTTATAGTGTTACCAAGTTTTGCATTACTTCTACACCCTAGCGTAGCTTTTTAACACAATTCACTAAGGATCTGATAACTGCTCGTCTGGTGTAGTATGGATACGGGGACTTGTAGTAATTGTCTAAGCGTATGGGTCTCTCATTAAACCCACCGAGATACCCCGCTGGATGATATTGACAGATAACCCGCCAAGTTTCCAACGTCACCCAAAACACCGGAGTGAAGAAAAGATCCCCAAAACAACATGAACCAGTTACATCGATGTTCGGCCACAAGATTAGCAGTCACGATATCAAGTTAGAAACCCGTGAGACACAAAGAAAGCACTGAAAGTCCACTAGAAGCAGCTAAGTGTGCGTGCAATGTAAAATCTCGGGTCAACGGGAGCACGAAATCTGCACGTGAGTACAAATAAACACGTCAGGACGACGAATTCCCAAGGAGGAAGTTGCCCGGAAATTAAATGAGGAAGGTCCACGGAGGAGTGGATAGTTATGTCCGCTTGTGTTAGTAAGAAATCTTGGTGAAAACTGGTTGCACATTTGGCCATCCTTGACTTAAGTGGGATTACACTTAATTCCCACTTTTGGTTCCAAGACTGCTAGCAGAATCCAATCCTTGTTGGTCTGTCAGACTTGCGAATTTGCGTTTTCCGGGTAGGATTTTCGGACATCGATTAATGGCACCATCTTTGGTAAACGGGAGTGTCTAATTGAGATTCTCGACACACACACACACACCTGTATTTCCCACCAGATTACCTAGTTGTGAAGTAACAGGGAATGCAATTTTGTGAACAGCACCCAGTTTCAATTCAGCACAATGCACTGCTGATCTCCTAAACGAATTACCCAACGGTTAGCAGATTGACACGGTTGAGCCTACAGCTTGATTAGTAGGACCCCTTGATTCATGCATTCTACATTTTATTCTTTGATGCCATCCCTTCTTTTCACCAAAAGCGCATTCGACAAGTACAGCCCTGTTAATTATGCATGACTTAGCACGTTATGAATCTGACGTAACTTAAAACCGCAAGCATTACGCTAAGATTTCTGATCATCCAATCCGGACAACACACTTTCGCGCGGATATGAGCAGATACGCATCTTCATCATCATGGGGAAATATAGACGTCGATCTCTTCCTGGGCTTATGGAGCAGGCAAGTGCGAATTCTGAGGTCATCGGATACGACAATATGCCGGTGCAACTGAGTCAGGCGATTGGGATTGCACGTTAAACAATCGCATCAGGAATATAGAATAGACAGTGGCTGCAATACTAACAGTTAACCCGGTTGCCACAGCCGTAGCCATTCTCAAACCCAGTTCATTTGGTGCGCTGTGACATTTGCACTCTGAAACAAGCCGTACAACACTGCTACTGCATGCATGTTGAACTTGCTTTCTATCGATGCTGTCTGTCTGATGCAATGGTTGAAGAGCCAAGTACGGTTGTTCAGCTGACGGACTCACACTCGCCCTCAGTCCGTGCTCGGCTGATTTACTGGCCTCTATCTGAGCAACGCAGACGTCTCAACTAACTGGAGTGAGCCAACAGTGGAGTATGGCAGTCAGAGAGAAAATAGCCTGATCCCCATTGTGACTAGACTTTTTGCACCGCTCATTCTGTCGTCATACGAAGACACTTGAGGATGGGACACGGGAGAAGCAAGTAGGATTTTAGCCACCAAAGGTTTGTGTGTACCACATCTTCACACTCCTTCAAGTGTAGGAGAAAAGCCGCAGGTATAGGGGAGCTCTCCAAAAGCTTCCAGAAAAGCAGTGCTCTCCAACAAGGATGGTTTTGTCTAATTTCCTCATTGGTTAGTGACCTTAGCGAACACTCGAAGATGGTCAAAACTCGGTACTGAAATACCTCCGAGAGAGAAACTTGTTCACATTTTTGAAACCAACAGAAGGCGCGACCAGTGTTTAAAAACTTACCAAGGTCATCCAGTCCTTCGGCATGTTTCAAGTGAAGTCTTGATGCGGAACATGCAGACTAGTGATATACCTCGAAGAACTTCAAGGAATGACACTGGAAGTTGTGCAGCGTTGTATGCATCTTGGAAGTTGCATTAGCCCTTACGTTGGTATACTAAATCAACACAGACCTCGAAGGCCAGAAGTGTTTGCCAATTAGAGCAACTGGCGGCCCACAGAGCAAGTACTAGTGGGGTTCAAAGGGCACTATATTACCGAAGATGATGATGATGATGATGATGACGAGGACGATGATATTAATGTGGATGATGATGGTCATGCTGATGAGGATGATAATGTTGTTATGATGACGAGGCGATGATATTAATGTGGATGATGATGGTCATGCTGATGAGGATGATAATGTTGTTATTTTCGGGGATAATTTTGATGACAATGTTGATATGATGAATCTTGTATTGGAATGAAGCTGACGAGTGTGAGTGTAATGATGATGACCGTAAGGATTGTGCTGATCGTGAAAATGGTGTTGATAATAATGAAGATGATGGTGATACCGTCACGAGGAACCTGGACCTTACCGTGGTGTGACGGTTTGCGCACCTCAGCGATCCATTGAGCTATACTGGAGAGTGTCCCGCGACACTCACAGAGTCTCTCATACCAGGTTGGGGGTTGGAACATGGGGCGACTTGTTCCGTAGAAATGGTAACGCATTTGCCTTTCCCGCCAACCACCGCTGCCTTGCGGTTAGGCTTTCGAGTCAAAGGCTTTGGTTGAGGACCCTAATCGTCCTCCTGTCTAGGTGTGGGCGCCCTGGCAGTATCCCAGCCCTCGTACAACCATGACATTGCTGTCGATGGTGGTGATGTTGATGGTGGGGCTGATGATGATGATGATGATGATGATGATGATGATGATGATGATGATGATGATCATAATGCTGACGAGGATATCACCAACAGTTCTTCGACTTGGCCTCGTTTGAGGTTCGTTCGTTGTGATGATGTTTACTAAATCGTAGTAGCGGAAGTCTAGTTGTTGAGAAAAGCTGCTGCAGCGGAATTTAATGATGTATTTCACAAAATGTTTGATGCCGTTCATGGCTTTGCAGCGGCTCCACTTTGTTTAATTAACCTCTCAACCGCCTCGCTTAGTTTGATCAGCAAAAATGCAGTTTCCATCGCTTATGTTTAGGCTCCTACCACCTGCATCACGCGACATGCATACAATGTTGATCCACATCGAGTCAAGGTGTTTTTGTTCAACTAGCAAGAATAGCCGTACGTAGTTCCCAATAGTGTTTTCACATTACGTACATCTCGATGCGGCTGACATTCTCGCGTACACACAGGAAAGGACCCAACAGGTCCACACAAAACGAGGGGACCTCACAGTTCCAGCACACTCCACGCACATACTGCAACAAGATAGACACCAATATTCCCAAACTAAGGGTGATGTGAATACGAAAAATAAAAAAAATAGAAAAGTGGTTATACGGCGGTGAAGCACCTATTCTCTTATCTGTTTTGCTGGCAGTGATGACGATGGTAAGAATGAGGATGATGACGATGATGATGATCACTTGGAGTAGACAGACTAAATGGGCTGAAACAAACGGAATGTCGAATCAGGCGGTGAGTGGAAACCGATGCAAGTTCACCGGTCCAACGTCTGACAAATGTCGGTGACCCGCTTGTGTGGTCAGTGTGCCACAACGAACTGCCAGCTTTCCCTGTGGGACGAAATGCTTACCTTAAAACCACCGGCACTTGCAAGCAGTATGAGTCAAACAACACTGACGATTCGATTTTTAGAGACAGCATAATTCAGTAGTAGATGAAGGTGTATCAATTTGGTCCCCTCCAGAAAATTGCTAACTTCTGAAAGCAATGAAGTCACCGGTGGACGAGTCAAAACCCAGATTCGGTGGAATGATTTTTAGAAATTAAGCTCAGCCCACTGAATTATAAGAGAGTTGTGGTAATGTTAGCATGAGAATTATGACTTCTCTTAGCAGTTTTAGTGAAACCTCGTACCTCAGTTGTCTAGCCCTCCGGTCCGTTTACGTGTCGGTGGATGGCCGTCGCATTAATACGGCACTACAATTGAACGTCACTCAGCTGCTAGAATTATAACAAAACCTGCAGCTATAGAATCATAGATATTCCAAGTCCCCGACCCTACAAAAACGGTGAACTTCAAGGCGAGGGTGATCCTTCTTTTGTGTGGGTCAATGTGATCAAATCAGCACGCCACTGTGATCAGATGCTAAAATGTTACAAGGACACGAAGGTCACATATATAATACCGAGCTTAGGATGGTTAAACGAGCAAGCGTTAACTTAAGTCTTGATCGACTGATGAGTGTGATAAGTTCGAATAGCAGAGAAGAGAACAGTGCTCCAGAGTTGCACAGTCATGAAGAAGAACAAACAAGGTAATTAACCGTGACACGTAATGAGGAGACTAAAGTGACAACCACTACCCTGCTTCTTTTTCGTCATTCAGATGTCTTCACTGTTCAACATGTCAGACCAAACAGAGCGTGAATCGCGTGTAAATAGCCTTCAGTTGAGGCTATTAAATATGCACCTTCGGTAGTCTGTTTCAAGCAACACAACCTCCATTCATCTCATATTGATGCATGCTCTGGATTCCCGGACAGGATCTCTGCTTGACTCTTTCAAGTTCCCATTTTGATGAATAATTTGACTGCGTTCCAGGCATCTTCAAGGTCTGAAGCCAGCGAGTAAGGAGTCGGACGCAACAACACACTATCGTGTGGTTCAACGAATTTGTGCCTTCTAATTCACCATGACGTGGACACTATCGCGAACCGCTAGCACGTTCTGACTTTAGGCTTGTTTGCCTTGGCCATGACAACCATGTGGCTTTCAAATCCATCGCATTTACACAGATAAATACTCCGCCATGGCTGTTTAGGTTCTTGCTGTTTCTTACTGCTTCAAGACCGACCGACAGGCTTGAATGAAACACAGTTTTTATGGTTCAGATGAGTTTCTTTAACTGAAAACAAGTCAGTAAACTGATAGGTAGTGAGGGGGCGCTGCATCCAAAAAGGTGTCATATTGCGTGTGGAAGTAAATGGCAAAAATGAACACTCAACGCCATGTACCACGCATAAAAGTTTTGTAATTACGCACAGACCCCACAATGGCAAGCAAATATAAGTTACCTGCTGGGACCTTACGATGTTCCAGTCTAATAACAGCCTTGGCGGACGGATGAAAGCAGATCCCTCCTTATGGAACGGCTGGCGAACCAACAAACCAACATAATAATCAATGACACATAGAGCTGAGCTGATGGCGACCGAACATTAATTAGCACCATACTTTTGCTTCTCCCCATTCCACACAGTCACTCCACTCCCATCCGAGACAGTGCTTACGCCTATCACAGTTGCTCGGTGTTACCGAACAGCGATTAGGTCCTGCTTGGAGAAAGAAGTCGACGAAGGTGCTCCCGAAGACTGCGTACGCGGGCGACGGAGACGCTTTGCGAGTTCCCTCACAACCCTATCGTGACGGGTACGTAGAATATCATGCGCAACCCAGCAGGACTGAATAATTTGCACAAAATTTACCGGTGGACCACAGTTTCCACGAAGAAGATCATCTGCCCACCACCACCACTCCGAGCGCTTCTAAATCAAGTCCTAAGCACGTTGCATCGAATCTAAATATCGCGGATAAATATCCGAGGTGACACACGTTCTGGAAGCACAAGCCATCGATCAGAGAGATGCGAGGCGACCAACTGTGCGGTGTATCGAACTGGAGGTGATGTTGCTTCAAACAGGACAGACCTGACAAATGCACCGTAAGAAACTGAATCGAACGCTTTAGAGTTATCAATAAACGTCAAACTGAGGTTAGAGACGGTCGATGAAGAGTGTTGAAGCAGGGCATCTAGCAGCGATGTAGCTTCCAAACAACCCTCTCGATATAGAAATGCGAACCGGGGTGAAGGCTCCGGCGATCAAGAAGCACCATGTGAAATCTTCGGAAAAGTATAGATGACACGGAGATTAAGCCCAGTCGGTCCGGATTTGAAACATTCAGAAGCAGAGTAAAACATGGTATCCTAACTAAATAGATGTGATATTCTTCCTCACTAAAAACCACTTGTTTCGCGACAGGTGACTTATGAAGCGACCTACCTACACTGTTGCGACCCTAGGCTGGGAATAGGTTTACGTCCGCACCAAGCCCATGGCTATGTTGGACGGAAATTGTGGCTCGCTGTTTAGTTGACGCTGCATTTGGTCTCATTTCCCATATAGCTTCAATCATCTTTCATCTTTCTGTCGAACAACCGAATCAGGGGGCGGAATTTGGATGTTACAGACCACTTATATTGTACTCTCACGCTAGGTGGGCTGAAACAAATAGCGTACGCAGAATGAGTGCACTCACATCGGAGGCAATTCACTTACTGGCTTGCCAAGAGAGTCACAGTGTGCTATTCGTCTCCTCGCTGTAGACTCATTGGTCCGGGCTGCCAACTTGTTTACTATGCTTTTCTTCCGTGAAAGACCAGAGAGTTGGATAGCATTGCTTGTTCTACCCCACTGTCTGACTCGTTTGCCCTGAAGTTAGTCCCACCTGAAGTAGGAAGTAACAGTGCCACCACCAACTCGACAAAAAGCTGCGGTTCCTGGACGAGTCAGTGTAGCTTCCAGCCGTGAGTCGCAGTTGAGAGTTACTTGTGTGCACACTGAGTTTACGGTTAACCAACTGTTGGCGCTGAATGGAACTCCAGACAGTAGGTGCGGTTGAGCTCACGGAAGCCCCGAGTCAGCTTAATTCGGTATGTACACACTTTTCTCTGACATGGAGTCAGCTTTCTTTTGATCCCGAGTCATTTTGAAAACTGCATCCGTACACCTCTTGTTTTGATACTGAGAATCTTATAACTGATGTTATGACTTTAAGAAAACCAAATGAAACTAAGCAAAAACTCGAAAACACCAGATTAAAAAACATCATTAAACGAGAGATTCAGCTGGGTTCCAGGTGAATCTCTCGAAAAATCAAATTTGCTTGCAAACGAGTGTACTTCGCTAATTTCGTGCAACTTGATCTGAAGTAAGCCATAAGGTTGACGGAAACTCGGGTACCGCGCCTACCTGGTCGTAGGCTGTCGAAGAATTTTTAGCAACCATATGAGTAGCATGTTATGTCTATACATTCAAAAACTTTATGGTCCACATTTATTGCAAGGCAAAAGGTGTCTGAAGACACAATCTTCACTCGCAACTTAGTATGTGTGCGTGTGTGTGAAAGATTAGGTGGTGGCACAAAGTGATTCCAACCAGTGGAGAAAAACTTACCACTGGCGATCCTCCTAAGTCTTTTTGTTGAATTTACCTTTCACTTTGTGGAGCACAGATATCGACACATTCGATCGAAACTTTCCCTCGTATCAGGCTCTCTATTCTCGAATTTCATGCGTGACATTGCATCGGTTTATTTGCGTAATTAGCCCCGAGATACAGTTTGTATTTTCGACATTCATCTCTTTGGATAGAAAACGCATGTTTTGGTCGCCATCAGCAGGCTGCAGCGCAAATCCAGCATGGTCGCTTACTGTACCATGGTTGTGAGAGTGTATGGTGAGCTCTTCAACGGATTATTTACAAAAAGTGGACATGGATCGCCGTCCGTGATCAAATTCTTCAATGATGAAATACCGATGGGAATGCTGGGGTATCTTCAACGCCCCCTGTCAAACCGTTGCTAGTGAGAACCTTGTCGACATGGAGTATGCGGGCGGTATCAACGTTATAATTGCTGACAGGGACAATGTACAAGCATTGTTGGATTAAGTGACTACCAGCATACCATTCTTGGCATGCGATCTGCACCTTCAAAGTACACGGTCATGTCTCAGAACGTGCAATTTCTGAACATATCTGTTCCAATTCAAGGTCAAACATTGTAGGTTGTTGACAAATTTATTTGCTTCGGTAGCTATAATAGCTCTGACAGAAATGTTTGATAAGGTCACTGTACGTATCGGAAAGAATCGCACCAAGTTTGTTAATCTACGTCACTCGCGTTCAAGGATTGCGTGCACTGGATACGATAAGGGCTGTATCGTTTAATGGTTGTGAGAGATGGTTTACGTGAACAAACAATGTGAGGCGTCTTCAGTCTTTCGACCACTGATATTTCAGAAGTGTTGCTGATGTCTGACGTGTAACGACGTTACTAGAAAATGAGTAGTTGGTTGTGCGGTGCGTACTTCAATCGCGGACAACATCTAGAGCAATCAACTGCAGTGGCTCGGCCATGTGCTCCGGATTCCGAGTAAGTGTCTATGAAGACGAACGTTGTTCCCTGTGTCTCCTTCACCCTTCTGACAAGCCGTACGCTGTCTCCACGAAACAGGCAACGCATGTCTTGGCAGAAGTGTATGAAAGAGATCACAGAGAATTTGGGTGCTCGTGACCTCTCCTGAGCTTGGCTGGAGACTGATCGATGTCAGTGGCATTCGTGTTGTCAGTTTCTTTCTAGAGTGTCTGATTGAGGTCTTAGAGATAAAGGCATCTCGAAATACTTATGATAGGCCAGCACCACATCCCTTCGTTATCCATGCTCTCTTCTGTTTTCACTTTGTTTTTCAATATAATTTGATATACTTTGTAGCTATGCGGCAGTGAAGCGCCAGCGCTACTACTGTTTCCGGCGGTGATGATGATGATGGCGATGATGATGATGACGATGATGATGATGGTGATGATGATGATGGTGATGATGATGATGATGATGATGATAATGATGGCGAAGACGATGATGATGATGATGATGATGATGATGATGATGATGATGATGATGATGATGATGATGATGATGATGATGATGATAAACAGTGATGGGCAGTGATTTTTAACTCATTAAAAATTTCTGGCGACTTTAAGGCATAAGGCGTCACCTTGGCATTTAATGAAGCTATGATTGCCTTCACATTGCGGGCAACCGAGAAACTATCTTCGATGAGGTGCGCGATTAAGTGCACCGCGATTGGAGCTTTAGGTGAGGAATAAATTGCGGACGCGAAAGTCGCGGACAGCAGTTTTCGAGAGAATCTGGTTAATAACAGTGGAATCCAATAGGGAAGGACGGCATGCCACAAAACCCTTGGTGTGCAACTCGATCCGTTTAACTCAGACTCGTGGAGGCTTACTGTAAACAACACCTTGTGTCATGACCTTAAGCTGAGTGGAAAGGATAGACTGTTGAAAAAAAGGTTGTTTCTTTGGAAGCGAATGTCGAAAGAAGGCGTTTAACTGATTTCGAGTGAAGCCTATACATGGATGCTTCGCCTTCGTGACACTGTTAATAAATACGATGCATAGCATTCAGCTATAAACAAAGCAGAGTCAGAGGGACTATCGATCCACCTACACGCATATGAGGGTGGCTTATCGGTCACTGTTAATGAGATACACCAAATGACATGCAGAAAAGTGCACTAGAAATTCATGAGGCACAATTATATCAACTGCAAAGCCATGAATTAATGATTAGTCTTCCAATAAGTATTTTCATGAGTCTTCCGTGTGCAAAGAAGGCGACCGCTTCAAATAACAGATCTAATTTCAAATAGTCCTCTACCTCTTGGAAGATTTCTCCTTTCTGTGTTCCGTCACTTTCAAGGCATGGTTCAAATGAAAGTATATTTCATCTTAAAGTGATCAGCCACTTTGAGTTAACTAGATGCTTTTATGTCCCAAGTGGCTCAACGGTTAGAGCGCGAATTTACTGACCGGAAAGTCCGTGGTTTGAATCCGACCTCTGACTCTCGACTTCCCCTGTTTAGGCTTCGGTAACCTGACAGTATCCCGGCCCTTGCGCTTCCTTCTGGTGGTATGGCAGTTAAGCAACCCAAAGGGGCTACAGCTGAGCGATTTCATTTCTTTGAAGTTACTAAATACAGTAATGGTTGTGATAGATAATGACGAAACAAGTTGATTTTCGAAATCAGTAAGCTTACTATGTACAGCTCGGATTGTGCCTGATTGTAGCTCACCATTTCAAAATCGTAATTCCGCTCTGTTCGAAGCGCTTCCATTCTGTTTTTCAGCATGCTTTCATTTTCGTGTTCTGTTGCCAGAGTCCAGTAGTTTGACACACTGTTCCTCAGTTTGTTTAGGAGAAGTCCATTCGAGAAAAGGTTCAGGAATAGCCATATGATACACGGACACAGTACGACCACAGCTGCAATTTTCCGCGGTCTGTATGTCCGCATTGTTGGGGTTCGTGACACTGGATTGAATACACGCATGAAATGGGACGTTCAGCCGTGTCCGTTGTTTTCGAAAACCTTCAAGTTTTCATGGCGAATACTTTTGGTGGTGCCAGTATCATGGAGACAGCAATGAAAACGAAGAGAACGTATAAACAAACGAGCACAACTATCACATAACATTTTTAAAAAAATCAGTAAGACAACAAAAGTTCCCTGTAGATCATCATCATCATAATTGTCAGCTGTAAGAACCGCGTACTCGTCTTACACTGGTTGCAGCTGCCACAGTTTCGTTCACCAATGAGTGGGGGGGGGTAGGTAACCTCGCATTGCACGCGCGAGCTGGTAAATTAGTGCATAAATCCAGCACTGTCAGTGGGTTGTCAAGCGGGGGGGTGGAAAAGGAGCTATGCATTGAAGGCAATAGCTTTGATGCATGAGCGCCATTGAGGGCGCGACTGGGCCATGTCTGATAATGTCTCTAGCCATTGATGTGGCCCGTCTCGGGGTCCCCATCCAGGAAGACGGCAGTGACCAGCGCAGCTGAGTTTGCTGGTAATGGCTTTCACACTTCACTGCCAAGTCATTTGTCCGGCCGCTCTGGCTCTCTTCCACCCTTCACATGGTTGGGTTCCCTGTAGATTGATCCCATTCACTGATGACTGTCCTTTAAGGGACTCCGAAGTGTTGAGTGGTGGCCAACGTTATTAAGCCAGAATGTGAAGGGGCTGATGGCTGTCACTAACTTAGGGTTCAGCAACCAAGAGACAAAGTTTCGACTGACTCAACCATAGCTATCCTCTTTCTGTGTTTTAGAACTTCAACACTTTTGTTGTTACCATACAGGCCTTGGGAGCGATTACAACAGACCTACTGGAGAAATTGACATCGCCGAGACAGGTTAAAATGATAGGACCTGTTTCCTTTTGTAACGAGGACCGATCGACGAGGCGAAGCTAAAAATTACGAGGTTATTTTTGATCACACGAATATGAATCCTGTCTTTCACACTAAAAATAACCTTTTAAGATAAAACTGAACACTGAAGGAAGCCAAGGCTACAGTAAATACTTATAAGCCCTCAGCTATAATACCCCTTTATGAATAGCTTCCAAGCCACCCGAATGGAACAGGGCCATAGGTGACTGGTGAACAACGTTGTTTCCCTTGAGATCACCGCTCACCAAATTAGAATGGGTCAGTGGTAACCTAGAGTTTAGTGTCTACCTCCTGTGTTAGAGTTTCACGTCTTAACGGAAAAAAATGGAAATTTCTTCTTTCGTTTTGGTCCGCTGTAATCTAGGGTACCGGAAACTGTCCTCTGTATTTCTAATCAAGAACGTAAGATTCGTGAAAATGGTCCCAGAGTGCCCAAAACCTAGTGGGACACTTGAACCCCACCAACACCACGGTAGGGAAGCCTTCAAGCATCCGGGCCGGAAAAGCCAGCTTCCGTTGAACGTCTACGCTGTCAATCAGCTCAGCAACAGCTAACGCGGGTTCAGGCAGACCACGGAAGCACGGTCGACTATGATGATTGTTCACCCAACGCCAGTCAAACAATCTGGATCAATGCCAAAAGTGCTATTTAAATACGGTGAGGCCCCTTGTAAATTTTCCACTTACCTGTTCGCAATAAAGCTCTTGCTGACGAGTCCCTTTCCGACACTAAGACGCCGAAGCGAAGACAGCAGTTAGATACATATATCAACTCTGCTTAAACTTTTAATGCTCGGCGTTTTAAAGTTGCATCGGAGTTACATTGAGCAAAATCGCGTGTAATTAGCAGATGTAGTAAGCAATCTCTCACATGCAGTGATTATCGGAACGACCGAAGATATCTCACACGATTGGGTGAGTGGTTCAGTGGTTGGAGCGCGAATTTACTGACCGGAAGGACCGTGGTTTGAACCCCACTTCCGCATCTCGACTTCTCCTGTTTAGACATGGGCAACCTGACCGTATCCCGGCTCTTTGACCTCCTTCGGGTGGCATGGCAACTAGGTACCGAAAGGGCGTTACAGCTTAAGATGTCCCCTTATATGAAAACAACACAAGACACCATAAAAGACTGCATTTGCATTACCAGGTGTAATGCATTCATTGTTGTTCAAGCAAGGAAATTATTTTGGCTAATCTGAAGTGAATGGTCAGTAGTCTTCAATGCCAAAATTCAGGGGGTAACCAGAGTAAAGTACATCCTTACTATTACTATTTTTATTATTAATATTACTATTTTTTAATGAATTAGGTAACCCACTACGGCCCTTTAGTCACATTTGGTGAAATCCGTCTTTTTTGCATGTGGACTGAATTCTTTGTCAACCTGAAGAGTGACAATCACAACATTTCTCAATGGCGATTGACTGAATGTATGAGCTGGGTACACTTTACTAACTTATGCTAAAATTTATAAGCCCACCCCTGGATGCCTTGGTGGTTCGGCTGTGCCGTAATTTCTGTGTAAAACTTATTGTTTGAAGTTTCGTGGTTTTTGCGTGTCCACTTTTAAGACGACGCCGTCATCTGTCGGTAAACAGCGTGCTTCAACTTTCGGTCCGTGCTGCACTCTCGGTGTTCTATGGATCGTTTTGCCTAGATTACAATGTGTCCAGCCACGAGAGCAGTTCACACAATTTTACACACCCACCTAATTTGTTATTAAGACGACGATCTGTCGGTAAACAGCGTGCTTCAACTTTCGGTCCGTGCTGCACTCTCGGTGTTCTATGGATCGTTTTGCCTAGATTACATTACA
>NW_008751739.1:1681563-1684914 GCF_000715545.1 Opisthorchis viverrini
GGTTAGGTTGCGTGGCCAATCAGGAAGATCTCAACTTGACCGTAGCACGGACAAACCATGTCACGTGTTGCATCAGAGTGACACTGTGCGCTTCGTGAAACCGAAGCACGAGGAATTTGCCGTTTGTTTTAAAAAGACACGTGATGGCCTCTGGTAAACTAAGTGCATCGTCTGAGAAAAGTGAGACAGTTTATCACCATGGAGAGGGCCCGTGACACAAACAGTGGGAATTAAATTGACAGAGGGATAAACTCAGCCTAATCATCTCTTATGATTACTAAGCTAACAATCCCATCAAATATGGTTTCTTCCTCCTCCAGCGCCCTAGACTGCTCCCAATAACCGCCAGACTATCAAAAGCTGATCGGCTGAGTGATACTCAAACTATACACTGGACAGATCAAATAAACTTGTTCTCCCACGATTGTCTGTCTCAGACAGAAAGTGAACTAGGGCCATGACAATTGGTGCTGCGCGCCTTAGACATGACCAACAGAATACTTAATCCAAACCCTCATGAACTAGGGTACATTTTATTAAATTCTTGTACACAAACGGGATGATGTACGAAATATCTGCTACGAAGATAAACTTTATATATTGGTTTTAACTGGAACACGGCCACACAGTGAAATCTCGAAAGAGGGACACAACCACACAGAGCCCGGTGGGGCGACAAAAAAAGAAGCGGAAGATTCCACATCTACACGGCTTGTTGGGTAGATAACTTCCGAAGTATAAATCCAGGACTCACGCTGAGAAATCATACACCTACCAGATCGCACACTCAGTGTTGGCTGTAAATTTAAAACACCCACGTGCTAGCTCAGAAAACGAACAGGTGATAATGACATCGGTTTCAGAAATCAACCGAATCCTGAATACAAATATCCTATGGCTCCGGTTTCTCAAATGTTCAAAGGTTACTTGACACTATGAACGCTAAAACTCACGGCCAGATATTATTTTTTCAGCGTCCAAAACAGCTGTAGACCAGCTCGATCTGGTTGGCGGTATTGAACAATCAGCAAGAATCGCCACAAGAACTCTCGCTACGCATCGACAGCAATGGACCCTCAGGTACTATCCCGTTAGGCATAAGTGATCAGGTACGTTTAACATTTGACTTTTGGCCCCGAAATCACCAAAATAATTAGACACCTCTCTATGCAGAAGTGGGATGTCAGAAACAGAAGAGTGCAAAAAATATATCACCGAATACCGTACGGCTCCCCACTGAAATAACGCCGGAGACAAAAAGCTAGCTAAGATTTGTTGCTAGAACACTACTGGTTCAAAAAAGGGAAGGAGAGGGCCATTGATGCTGGATAGTGTAAAGATGAACACCATGAAACTTACGCAATTGGCCAAATAACTAAATTTGGTCTGGATCTTACACGCGATTGACTATATCGTGTGGGTTCAGAACCACGACGCAATTCATAATCTTTTTCGGTCGCTGGCTTGTTCGCTGAGCTGNCCTCATTTGTTATCACTGCTGTTGAACCCGCAATGAAACATCATTGTTTGCAACATACTTACGGTACTCTACCTCTTACCTGATCAGTTTCTTCAGTTAGCTTCTCATATTCTGTCTCTGTGAACCATTTGCATCCACTCCATTCTCGCTCGTTGCTCGTTAACCCCTCGAAAAACTTCTGCAGAAGTTAACCTCCTCAGTAAAATGAATGAACCAGAATATGGCCCTACCTTTTAAATATTCCGTATGGAAACTCAAAAGCACCTTTGATGAAGTTAAGAGACTACTTAAATTATTCTTGACTTGGCCAACTTACTTTTCAACCTAGTTCCATATGTCAGTTGCACCTGTCTCAGTAGGACTCAACATATCACTTTACAACTAGAGTTGCGTTTCAGTGACGGTGACCTGGGTGGACCTAATTGGCTGTACGAAAATAGTTGATCAAATGGACTCACCACTTTTACAACCGGTGCATAAACGCTCACTCAGTGATGTGTGCTCTGCCTGGATCGATCCACCGTTTTGACGGGTTAGGTTGCGTGGCCAATCAGGAAGATCTCAACTTGACCGTAGCACGGACAAACCATGTCACGTGTTGCATCAGAGTGACACTGTGCGCTTCGTGAAACCGAAGCACGAGGAATTTGCCGTTTGTTTTAAAAAGACACGTGATGGCCTCTGGTAAACTAAGTGCATCGTCTGAGAAAAGTGAGACAGTTTATCACCATGGAGAGGGCCCGTGACACAAACAGTGGGAATTAAATTGACAGAGGGATAAACTCAGCCTAATCATCTCTTATGATTACTAAGCTAACAATCCCATCAAATATGGTTTCTTCCTCCTCCAGCGCCCTAGACTGCTCCCAATAACCGCCAGACTATCAAAAGCTGATCGGCTGAGTGATACTCAAACTATACACTGGACAGATCAAATAAACTTGTTCTCCCACGATTGTCTGTCTCAGACAGAAAGTGATCTAGGGCCATGACAATTGGTGCTGCGCGCCTTAGACATGACCAACAGAATACTTAATCCAAACCCTCATGAACTAGGGTACATTTTATTAAATTCTTGTACACAAACGGGATGATGTACGAAATATCTGCTACGAAGATAAACTTTATATATTGGTTTTAACTGGAACACGGCCACACAGTGAAATCTCGAAAGAGGGACACAACCACACAGAGCCCGGTGGGGCGACAAAAAAAGAAGCGGAAGATTCCACATCTACACGGCTTGTTGGGTAGATAACTTCCGAAGTATAAATCCAGGACTCACGCTGAGAAATCATACACCTACCAGATCGCACACTCAGTGTTGGCTGTAAATTTAAAACACCCAGGTGCTAGCTAAGAAAACGAACAGGTGATAATGACATCGGTTTCAGAAATCAACCGAATCCTGAATACAAATATCCTATGGCTCCGGTTTCTCAAATGTTCAAAGGTTACTTGACACTATGAACGCTAAAACTCACGGCCAGATATTATTTTTTCAGCGTCCAAAACAGCTGTAGACCAGCTCGATCTGGTTGGCGGTATTGAACAATCAGCAAGAATCGCCACAAGAACTCTCGCTACGCATCGACAGCAATGGACCCTCAGGTACTATCCCGTTAGGCATAAGTGATCAGGTACGTTTAACATTTGACTTTTGGCCCCGAAATCACCAAAATAATTAGACACCTCTCTAGGCAGAAGTGGGATGTCAGAAACAGAAGAGTGCAAAAAATATATCACCGAATACCGTACGGCTCCCCACTGAAATAACGCCGGAGACAAAAAGCTAGCTAAGATTTGTTGCTAGAACACTACTGGTTCAAAAAAGGGAAGGAGAGGGCCATTGATGCTGGATAGTGTAAAGA
>NW_008751740.1:0-5030 GCF_000715545.1 Opisthorchis viverrini
TTACGTTGTCTCGTTTGATTACTGAAACTGGCTAGTGAAACTGTACAACTGTAAATTTGGTGGTGTTCGATTTTTTTAGCCTGAATTATCGCGAAGCACTGATTAACATTTGTGTCAATTATCCATATAATCTGATGTGATTTTGCAAACTGGGTGACATGCCACTCATTACTTTGCGAATTCGTGGTACCACGTGAAATGCAGGAAATAAATTTTCCAACGACAGTGGGGATGACACAGACCCTGAAACTTCCAGTCCGTGTTCATCCAAGGGAGTGGTGATCCATACGAGACACCAAAAACAGTCCAAACTGCGATAACCTGACAAGTCATTACTGAATTGAATGAGTAAGTTTCTTTCAACCGAATATCGATTAACTGAGGGTAATCGGTGTTATCGTGGCCAAACGCATGACTGTGTAGGCGTACCGGCCTTAAAAAACCTTTGGGCGTCGTTTCTTCTAACTCTGCGGAACCGAAACCCCCTGGTGAGAGAAATTTATTGCTCTTCTTTTAGGACCAACCATGTTTGCGATGATGTGTATTTGTTAGCTGTTTTTCTGCTGATGTGTAGCGGACATTTCCTTGTTTCCTCAACCGACTTCACTTAATTTGTCTAGTACATCCGTGTTCACTAGATCACGTGACTCGTCTGCTTCGCAAGCTACAAATCACGTGACAAACCTTGTTCCGCTCGCAACCTTGACCGACAACAAGTCAATTCCCGTCTCGTAGGCATCGCAACGATTCTATGTAATATGCACACGTCAAACACAACACAATCACCGCGCACAGGGAGTCAGCCAAACACGGACAATTACGGAACACATGTAGCAGCTATACTGTGGAGAAAGCACGTTCCCACCGTCCGGACTTTCACCCCGATAACTCTCACGAGTTATCTACAAACGATAAGTCACTTTTTGACTTATTCCACTGTTCGCACTGTATTTATTTTATCATGGATCAGCTGTAAACCACAGTAAAAACTGCTATCAGTGATTACACTGCACAGTGCAGTGTCAACGTCCGCACACCAAACAACGGCGAGCGGAACAATGGCTCAGCAGCGTGGGTTGTGGCCGTTCCTTCCGCCGCCGGTCTCGTGATTCTCATTGGACGTGTGACCACGCGGAACCCATGAGAAAACAAAACAAATCAGGTAGGTTCACATGGGTAATAAGTAGGTCAGGAGCGCGCACTCACACACAGACACACATGTCAATACACAAGTGTCGGAAAGGACGGTCTTTGCGGTAAGGTAAGTGGCGGATACGAATAAGCAAAACAACTGGAGATCAAAAGTACACAGGCGGAGTAAGCAAATGAATGGGGGAATTATCATAAGGTCAAGTTAGATTCAACACTTATGACCGTGAACTATCATAACTCGTGCACTAGTAGTCGTTTTTTTGCATGCAAAGTTTGTTTGATGCAAAAGCTACCCCTGAATTGCTTGCTTGCTTCTCACTTTCATCAGATGATTGGTTTTTCCGACAACTTTGTGTAGGCGAGATAAAAGAGCTACACAATGGTCAATAGGAATGCACATTCTTGGATTTCTATGGTCATGTCAACTTGCCCGTTCGTTGTGCTCACTGGGACTCAAACCAATAACAGCTCCCTGCATCTGTGGAGTTGAACTTCCAGCTGCACTTATACCATCACTATGGCGGCTTTTATAACCTCCTGTAAAATTATCGAATGTGAAAGTAGCTCCCAAATGACAGTTTGGTATTTGATCAAGCACTGCCTTTTGATGTACCGTAGTGGGTGTAACAGGAATCCAGGGACCGACATAGAGCTCTGTGTCGTTAAGCCAAGACACTGCTTTCATTTTAATTGACGAACGGACCTCACCGTTGGATTACAAGGGCGTCAAGAACTTGCAGTGGTACCAACGAAAGCATTTCGAAGGAGCAAAAGTGAAGCTCCATACTGGTCTCGGAAGTCACGGCATTGTCTTGTTATGGCCAAATTCCCTGACTATGTCTTCATACACCCATGAACGAATGCTTCGAAAGCCTTCTGGATGGCGGACTGCTGGGAAAGTCGTACCATCCGGCTACGGGTGAACGATGCTCATTCCCTATCTGATGCCGTGAGGTTGGGTGGTGAGACCAAGTACTATGGGACGCCGTCAGTTAGCCGGTACATATACCTCAGCTAATTCAAGGCTGCAACCGATAGCCTCGCCCGGCTGAATGGGTCTTGAGGTAGCCCAGTTTCTAAGGTGCAAGTTTACTGACCGAGAGGTCCATGGTTAGAGCCCAGTCCCGACTGTTCCCCTCCAGGTTGATACTATTCCGGCTCTTGTGTTTCGTTCGGGTGGCACTTGAAAATTGAACGATCATCATTTCTCATTACTCTTCACGCAAAGTGTCCCGGTTCGATGTTTCCCCCAGTTTGACAGCACAGCCAAAAGAAGGGTTTAGCTAATTGATTCAATACAATTCGTACAAATGAATCGTTTGATAGTTACACGTGCGAGTAAAATACCAGCCTGTCTAGGGCAATGAAAATTACGGGGAGCAGCAGCTTCATGTTGATCATGGTCCATTTTGTCCCACGGTTGCAAGCATGACGTCCATTGACGAGACGGACTTCTGTTGGAGACTCTGCAAGTGTAAAGATGTGAGAAAATGTGTTTACAGGAAAGTTGTGGTACGCTATAGAACGTTTTTTCGTAGTATGTACAATTTCTCACGACCTGTCGACAATTGGTATCCCCGCGAACAGGAGATCCATTCGTGACGGTCACTTTTCACCGGACAGTACCACGGAGAAACCCATTAACTGTTACGCAATTTTCTGAAACAGATAGGTCTGGTTTCGCCGGTGTGGATGGACGGAGAGGAAAGTCAACAATCACCAGTATTCCAAGCGGTCAGGGAGCGGATTGAAGAAATTTGAAACAAGCGTTCTCTACCGTTACACTTTAGACTGTACGGGGATCCAGTAGTTCTACACTTTTTCAGTTGGAGACACTACAAGATATGGCTGCCAACCGATGTCAGTGACGTTCTTGTTGTCAGTTTCTATCCATATCGCCTGAGTGAATGTCTGGAGGTGTAGGCACCTTGGAATGATTGTGTTAAGCTAGCACTAAGTCCTTTCCCCGTCCACTTTTACTCTTTCCTTTACAATATGGCTTTCAAATAAATTATGATTGTATGGCAGTGAAGCATCGGTGTTGAACATTGATGTCATGCTGTCGATGATGATGGTGATGATGATGATGATAATGATGATGATGGTACTTTTTTAGCCCGTTCAACTTAGAATCTTCAAAATTAGAATTTGTCCACTAAACGGTACAAACTTTTGCAACTCTTAAAGGAATATCACACAAGGTGCTATGAGAGCATAAAACATCAGAGTGACCAGAACGGAGCATTTCACTTGATAGTTAAACGATTCCAATGCTGGATTGGTGGAATACATCGTGTGTCTGTCTTATTTTACAGAAGGCCCTTACGTGATCGCTTCTAGTCTTGTTTACTTTTCGCTTTCACTGTCTTGGTCGGAGAGAAGACGCAGTCGCTTCCATACCATGATACCTCACACATGTGGGGGAGGGGAAGAGAGGATAAGTCCAGAATAACTCACGAGTTATGGGTACTTTATTATGTTGAAACAGTCCGGTAGTCATTTCACGTAAATGTACGAGTGGCTGATCAACAGTGTGATCAACTCGTACGGTTAAGTGCTCCAACTACTAGCCAGGAGGTTGCGGGTTCAAAACTCTCTGGAGTTTCATCAGATGCACACTGCTGATGATTCCCAATAAGGATAAAATAGCTGTACGGTGCTTCTCAGCTTTTCAGCATAGACTAGCTTCACTTACAGGACAAAATCACTACAAAATCCCAAATATCCTCACACTACCAACAATCTACATGTAGCTTAGTGGAAGAATAAACTTCGCCCGATGAGTGAAACTTCTATCTGAGAAGTCGTTGCTCGAGGAGCCAATCGACACGTGTGACCGCGTGATGTGGATTCCGTGATTGAAGGATGAGCGGCGCTATATCCTGTCTAAGTGCGAGTTAATCACACTGCTGATCAGCCACTGTGGCCGAACGGTTAAGTGCCAGGAGGTCGCGGGTTCAAGACTCTGGAGTTCCGTGAGACGCGCACTGTTGATGAGTCCTAAGAAGGATGAAACAGCTGTACAGTGCTTCTCGGCTTTTCAGCATAGATTGGCTTCACTTGAAGGAAAGAGTCACCACAAAAATGCCAAATCTCCTAACACTGCCAACAATTCCCTTACCACTTCATTGTTCAACCGAATGTGCTTCACAAAGCCAGTCTCCTAGTTCAGCTAGAATGGTATGTTCAATGGTGGATTGCCCGGAGTTTTCACCGATCTTGTGAGTGGTAGTGAACCATAATTTGATATCTTGAATGTATTTCGAACTGAACTAGCTAATATCCAGAACAAAGATGCACTAAGAACGTCGGTCACTGTGTTCTTGGCGTTGTCTCCACTGAAACTCGGCTGCATCAAGTCTTAAATCTGAGCCTGTTTGATCCAAGACATTTCCGCATTTTGTTTCAGATAATATAGGTCCTCTTTCGATGAAACTGAAAAAAACCCATTGATATACGTAATGCACTACTCATAAGGTTGCTGAAAATTATTCGACAGCCCACAACCAGTTTCGCTCTTCTTGGGGCTCATCAAGTAGGCGAAGTCCTCAAGTTTCCGCGATATCCCGAAGATCTTAGCAACTGAAACATGAGGCGGCCTGGTGCAGCCCATTCAATTGCCTGGAAACATCACAAACCAGATATTCAGCCGGGTTCCAGGCGAGTCTTACGGAGTCTTACGGAGCACTGTGACTACAGAGACTTCCGGAATGATATGCTCAGAGATCGCTTGGTAGTTGGTGTGAGAAACGCCCGCATACACCAGTGTTTACTTGCTGATAGTTACTTAACTTTGGAAACGTCCTACGATACTGCGGTGGCATTGGAAACAGCAGAAAATAGCACAACCTTGTTACAATCTGTGCAACCTACCTACC
>NW_008751740.1:7871-30937 GCF_000715545.1 Opisthorchis viverrini
AGTCAAGGCCGGTCGAACGTTATCAAGCTGGAGTTGGCTAAACCTAGCAGTGGAGGGCTGTAGTAGCTGCTTCGGTGTGTCAGAGAGTTTGCGCGTGTGCGTGTCCGTTCGTCGTTCCACCATCGATCTGACGAGTGACATGAGTGGCTGATTGGATGCGTGTCCGATTGGTTGGCTCGCGTGAGCGCTGTGGTTTGACTGGATATGTGACTCAGTTGTTTTGCTTACCTGCCACGAAGGCGGACCAGTTTGGCCGCGTGTACCCAATACACCCGTGTCCGTACTTACGTGTTCTGCTGACTTACTGTGAACTACAATACTCCCACAACCAAAATTGTTTGCAACTGAGTGTATTTCGGTAAAACCCATCGATATTTCACCTTTACTGGTTCCAGTTTCTTGCATAAAACGTCCTGCTCAGCGTCGTCTGTGTTCTGGACGATGTGCAATACCTGAGGATTCTCAAAACCAATTGCTCTTGTAGTCTCTAGGTTCCTCGGACCTCTTTTATCCACACGTTTAACTTTTGTTTTTTTGGAAACGGAAAACGATTAAGCAGAGCCGGCTGTTTCAACACGAAGTATGTGGGTTGCACCGAACTGCACGCTGATGATTGAAACGTGTTTTGAATGAGTAGAACTCATGTTATTTGGCGGTGTACATAGAGGTGGCCTTTGTTCAGCACAATATCTGTAGGAGATTGCGAAGAACTTCATCTGAGTCTTACTTTAACATCTGATCTCCGTAAAACACCGTCCATATCATCACAGAGACACTACAGCGATTCTACCAATAAAAACTCTCTTCCTTCCCGAAGTTACCGCAATAACATGCTTGATCTACCAGATTGAACTTCTCGAAAACGTATCTCGCTTCTTCCCATTCATGCCGCGGAGTGAAGTAATCTTTTAGCCAATTCGGTTTCCTCTACAAGTGGGTTTCATCCTTATGTATTCTAATCGGAGGAGACTGATACTTTTGTTTAAGTTACCTTACACTAATATTTGGATGTAGAGTCCCTTTCAACATGAAAGCACTTGTCATATGAATAAACGTGGTCCCCAGGTTACTATAGATCTTCACGAAAACTTAGGATACTGAAAAGCAGATAAGCATTGTGGAGCTGTCTCGTCCTTATTGGAAATCATCAGCAGTACGCTTGTTACGAAAATCAGAAAGTTGCGAACTCGTGACTTCCCGGCTAGTGGTTCAACACATCCGTCCGGCCACCAGCGGAGGACCACTCGTACCTGGCCACTCATTCAAGGAAGCCACATCTCGTGGTCACGTGCTGATTGACTTCGCTTACAAGACAAAACTTCGCTTGAAATCTCCGCAGACTACCAATAATCTAGAAGTAGTTCAGGAAAAGAGTAACTTCACTGGATAAGTAAAACTTTCTTCTAAGAAGCCACTCGAAGAGCCAGTCATTAATCTGCCATGCCAAGTGAGATCTAATCATACTACTGGTCAGCCACTCGTGGCCGAACGGCTAAGTGTTGAGTCACTGGCCGAAAGGTCTTGAGCTCAAAACTTACATCCCAGTGGGGATGAAACAGCCGTACAGTGCTTCTCCGCTTTTCAGCACGGACTGGTTTAACTTACAGGACAAAATCTCCGTAGACAATTTCCAAACCTTTTCACAGTACCATCATTCTCAGAATGGTCGATTTATATCGGCTGAAACATGACTACTGATCATCTACATATCTTGTTCGAGCCCTGACATGGATTTATCCCGCACCACTCACCACGTGATACGACTGAACTATCGATCGGCTAATATCGACAGCATCCTTCGCTGGTGAATCTCATCGGCGACCGATGATCGAATAAGCGTGGCTTAGGCACTTATTGTTTCAAGGAAATCTGTCTGTGCGCATGGAGCAATAGTTTGCCTACAACATCAACTCAATTTAATTTGACCGCGAAGGAACTTTCTACCCAATAGCATCCTGTAAGACACTCCTACGGGTTTGTGGGTTTATACGGAGCAACATACATATCCAGATAAATGAGCCTCGTTCAACTAACTCCAAGTTTACGTACTCAGAGGCAAAAAGTTTAGAGGTGTGCACAAGTAAAGATGGCCGCAATCTCGCAACGCCCCTCAGCTGTCTCTAGTTCGTGGTAACACAAACTTGCAAGACAAAAACCGACCAAGTTGCCCCAACAAGGTGGGTGTTGGAGGGCTTCAAACCAACAAAATCTACTGGACTCGGACTATGTAATAACTAACGAGAGCAAAGATTTGGTTGAAATCGACGAGAACTCACGCTGAATTACCACAGAAGATGAAGATTCTCCAAGACTATTGGTTGCTGAGCAGGTGAGCATTTGCCCAAAATCAGCTGATGTGACTGGGAGTAGGTCGAGAACCGAGTGTCTCATCAATCCAGCATTAAGGTACTGAATTCTTGTTCTGTGGATGAAAACAGACAAAGAGAAGGAAATGTGGTAAAACTGGGAGAAAAGTGTGGTGATCAATGTTGACTTCTCTTGTGAATCAACAGTGATTCTTTTCTGTCCTGACTACTCATGGGTGGCGTGATTTACGCCTGTTTATTATGAGGGAGTTCATTTCCTTGCTGCTCGTTCCCCGAATTTTTTGATTCCGCTTAAGGTCTGCTTAGTCTCTAGTAACCGATGTCAAGATCTGGGTGTCTGTGAGTCTCTGCTTACAAATTTGTGTCAGCTCCACCTAATTTCGAGTGTATGCTCTGACGGGGATCGAACTCAGATGGACGGTAGGCGAGCGTGTAATCTACCACACCAACTCGACGTCTCAGAGGTTTTCAGCAACCTTATTAGTAGTCTAGTACCCTGGCTTATTTGGACTTATAAGCTTTTAGGACAGGCGATTCTGTTCGTTAGCTCGTGAGCTTGGTTGGCAGTCACATGATCTTTGAGGGAACACGTGCCAATACAAATATTCGAATTGCACATAAATATAACAAAACCGAGCGAGGATGAAATAAAGTAGCCGTACAACAGAGAAACCCAGAAAAGCACAGAGAAGGTACTGACAAGAATTCACGAACTGACGAAAATTTTGCATTTTCAGTACAAGGAACGTTTTCTTTAGAATCACCTGAGGTGTACTCATTCCTACTGACATGCAACTATACATGTTCGCAAACTACACCATGAGTCGATTCAAGGAAATTTGGGCGTTCCACGCGGTCCTTTTCCCCTGTGGAGTCGTATGCTCTCCAGGCAACGCCATAAATTTTTGAGCAGAGTGAAAAAAAGACCACCACCAAATCAAATTGTCAGGTGACATAGGGTGAGCAGATAACCTATAGCTTTTTGGGTCACTTTTTTGAAACGTCTCAGATCTTATGCGAATAGCCCAACTGACATCTTTCGTGTACCGACGAGCTCTTTGTATTCGCATCGTTCGTGATAAACGTCATATAATAACTAATTAGTGCGGGATAACGGCTGGACGCTGCGGTACGGCAAACTCTTCGATAATTGCAGTGCACGGCACTGTAGTTCGGTTGAACATTCGGTTAACTATGCCGACTTTCGTCCGTGGGTGCTGCCAGATGCGCTTTGCGCTGAACGCCGTGTACAAGCCTACCGAAGAGTTAGCATGACTGTTTCAACTGAGGGTCTTTCCTGGGGTGCTGTTATTCGAATGGGCTGCCCGAGCAGCCAGCCGAATGGTTTACCATTCGTGGTCCACCAGCCGGTGAAACTTGTTGAAGCACCAACGTAAGCAGGAAAGTCCTCCGATGCGAGGTCAGCTATAAGCAAATACCGCCTAAATGGTCACAAACTATTGGACAGGAAAGCAAACATCTCATATGCACCTTGTTTTTAAAAACTGAACACCCTCACTCGTTTTCTTGAACTTTCATGGACATTTATTGACTATCACGCAAGTGTAAACGAACGCTGCAACGCAGTTCCACAGGCTCCGTAATAACCCCCATGGAGTGCACCTTACATGAGACGTGAGGTGGAGTTACGAGGAAACCACATAGTACTCGAATACCTCATCAGTAGTATCCACCGTTACACCAGTAGATTGCTGAAATAAAACAGACTAACGACCCGCTGACAGATACAATCGTTTTTTACGAAACATGAAGTGTACAACATGAGATAAAGCTCCATATGGAAGCCCGCCCTGCTTTCGTGAGGGGCACGGTAGATCGTCAAGAAACCAGACTGAAGATTTCTAGGTAGCATCTCACCGCTGGCCTATGCACTAATCGTGTCAGTTCAACTGGTGCTGAAGCGTTTGCAGGCTGATAGCTCAGTTCATCGGATGATTATCGACTAACTAGATTGTTTAGTCGAGTTAACACTTTTGCAGAAGACGCGCGTATGAGTTTGTGATATCCGGAGCAAGCTCAGTCTCCTCCTAGAAGAGATGTTTACAGAATTCGCGCTCATCGCGCTCATTCAAGCCAGCTAATCCACATCAACCGTTCTGCAGAACAGGTTGCCTGATGAGCATAGCTGGTCGAGACAAAACGGATAAACAGCGAAATAGACAAACCGGCAGGTCGAAACAACCAGCTGTTAAGGATTCGGGCAGTGGCATCTCCTCGAAAGTGGCACTTTGCACAACAGACTTGATGCATACACCTCCACATCATCTTCATTCAGACTGACGATTCTTCAACGCAGGTCCCCCACTAATGTCTTTCGCGCACCACACGCACACACAGTAATAGATTTGCGGCATTTCAGACCCTTTGAGTCTGGCTTACCTCGGAGTGTCGGCGGTTATGCTCCCAGTCCTGTTTGATGTCCAAAAGACGGCGGGTTCTAGAACCGGAGGGTTTGCAGATATGGTGCACACGAGTCTCAGGTTGCAGTTGACCAGCTGACTCGGTTCAAACGGATAGATTCGCACCATAGGTGGATCTGAGGGAAAATAAATGAAAGGAGTAAGGTTTCATTTCGATGGGATCGATGCAGCTGATTGATCCACACGCGGCGTGAATAATCATGGTTACTAGCGGTTACTGAAGAGAACTTTGAGTAAACCGTCGGGAGCCGGGGTTCTAGTCTCTGTAATTTTAGTACATAAGAGTACTACTCAATAAGATTGCCGTCCTTAAATGCGTTGGAGAAAAGGGCTAGAACAGATGATGAACGCTAAGCAAAGTACGGTGAAAACAGATACCTAAAATCAATACTGCGCCTTCACGAATAGGTTCGGTGATCAGCTGGCAAGAGACTTTTTTTGACATATCTGTACATCCAAGAGTTGGTCATTTCCTCCATGAACTTCACCCCTTCCCCGGGACTCTGCCCGGTCAGCTTCCGAGTTCAGCATACTGACGGTTAGTGGAGCAGGATACAAGAGGACCATACTATCGTACTAACACCCTTATAAGAAACCTTCAGGAAAGAAGCGCTATCTCGAAGAGAGGAGCACACTGTATGCCTCAAAAAGTCTACTATACAGCTTTCGGTGCCTTCAAAACAGCAGTAACTCTATTTACCTACATATTCCGACCCTCTGCCAAAACAATAGCTGAACGAACATCTTTGCGTTGTTGCTGTCAGTGTCACATGACCAGAGTGACATATTCCGCCCTCTGCCAAAACAATAGCTGAACGAACATCTTTGCGTTGTTGCTGTCAGTGTCACATGACCAGAGTGTATCGCCATCATTTTTCAAAAAACCTGGGAAATGAGGTAAGTTATAGTAAACTTATCACCGTTTGAGGAGAAACCAGTGACACCGGTAACATTGTTACGACAGAAGTCTAACTGACGTCCCTGCGAGTACCTGTTTTGAAGATAGGCAATATTACCGACAGACAGCAGCTGTTTCGGAACGGTTTCTTTCTTCCAAATGGACTCACCTAGGCTAGACAGGCACTGTCGTGTTGAGCAGGGCAGGGAAAGGTCATCAGGACCAGAGGCATGAGATGACGCTTGAGTGGGGATATGCATTCAAACACTTCTGAGACTGAAGGGGGGATCCATATTCACAGTACACGTTTTCGTCAAAAGCCAACTTGACCTTTGTTATATCTACTGATTCGCCAATCTCTGTTATCTGCTGCTGACCCGCTCCGGTTCCTAGCGTCGGAAGAAACTCACAGAAACGAACACAACAGTTATATTCTGAACAAGCGAGCGCGACAGCGTGAGTGCGTGCGAGTGCGAAAGTACAAGCTATTTATTGGAGGGACACTGTCTGAACTTGGTCTAATGCTGACGCACGCGGTCAGGCCTTGGTACGAGGCTGAGACGCACTGCATATTGATCAACGCTGACTCGCGCTGTCTGGGTTTGATACAAGGCCGTGAAGCGCTGCACATTGGGGTCGGGGGCGTCTGGTCAGCATCTAGCGCAGCTGAGGGTCTCAGTAGATTTCGGGAATCTAACCTTCCTCGTAGCCCTTGATAGCTTGACTGAAAGAAGGCTTTCGAAACAAAATTACGGATGTTTCCAGAGGTTTTCTCATCTTTCGTTTCTTTGGATCAAACAAGCTTTCTGATGTGTATGGTCATTCGGATGACGCACCGAAAGGAGCTGATGGTTGGGTCCCCATCAAAGCCACGGTCCCACAGGACATCTACTACTCAGAAGAGGCTGGCTGGATCGTACTTGATAGGGAAGTTCTGACACGATGTGCAGTTTTGTATATTCCCCACCAATGATAATTACTGGTTTGGTGGTGGAACCGTGACAGTAGTAGCTATCGAACTGGTTCAGTCACACAAGATATACTTTGCCCTTAATTGGCCTCACCAATTACACATAGTGGGTTCGACTGTGTGACCCTGCCGGGTTGCTGCCCAGAATTTCGGGCATTCGAAGGCCGGTTTAAACAGTTTGTTCATCCGGTCTAAAACATTGTCAACCTTAGCGGAGCAGCCCTTCTAAT
The DNA here is from genome assembly GCF_000715545.1 of Opisthorchis viverrini. Taxonomy (NCBI): domain Eukaryota; kingdom Metazoa; phylum Platyhelminthes; class Trematoda; order Opisthorchiida; family Opisthorchiidae; genus Opisthorchis; species Opisthorchis viverrini. The sequence continues at coordinate 14,738 of NW_008751740.1, forward strand.
CCCGGTTACCCAGGGGTCCTTGATAGTCGCAACTGTGTGGGGCGCTAGCGATATACAACACACTTCGCTCCCGTGCTGAAAAACCCACCTGCTTCCCTGAAATATATAGTTTTACGTGCTACCCAGTAAGCAATTCCCCCAAGATGAAAACAGTTTCATTGAGCTAATTGTCTGGTAGTTATATGTGGGGGGGGGGGCATTGTAACAGAAAAACCGATCAGACTGCCACTTGAACACAGAATGTCTACTTTATGGGGCATCATGTTACGATGCAGTACAATCTGGTAGGAGAAATGGCGAAGGTGAATTACGGTGAATCCAGCACTCCTGGAGTCACTTAACTAGATCTCACTGATGCTTTTTCTGTAGAGGCTTGGCAATCAATTTTAGTCGGTGGCTTATTTTATGCGTATCACCCAACCATTTCACTTCACCCTCCTTGCCTCAAAGTTGCTATAACTGCCCGTGAGCCTGCACAAACTGTGATTATACCGATCCTCGATAGCCATCATTCATCACTCAGGACGGCCAACTTTCTCCGTCACATGTATCACCTGGTTTTGTATCAACAATATAACTTTCCTTTAGTCAAGCTGTAACTCATGGTATCGGATATAATCAGATAGCCGTTGACTTCACTCAGTCAACAAACAAAAGCAGGGATGTTGGAGTCACAAAGACGTACGGATGCGACAGCCAAATCTTTCATGGGATTGAAAACGGTGGTGAATGAATGAGAAAAACGGGAATCAGATTGACGAAAACTCATGAGCAGCCCGTTACTGGTTTCGAACTTCTTAGAACTAACCAGGAATGCGCTGTGCCCCAAGGAATCTTGGACAATATGCTTAGCTGATGGACCCTTACTGGAGGGAACCCGGCTGTAGGCGGGCTTCAGGAGTCTTCAGCAACCTCACAAGTAGTATCACATCCAGATGACCACTTCGGTGTACAAGGTGTTTTCACATACACGGTTCATTTGTGGAGCCGAAACCTTTTCTGAGAGGGTATTAGGTACTTGTACAGCTCCAGCGACACGAGGCTGACACTACTCATTCCTTCGACTGACGTATCTCAGGTGTGGACTTACAATGACGTCAAATTCTTCATCTTTCCTATACAGTCCTCTACGAACTGGCAATGTCCTTGCCGGTCTGGTTGTGTTTCGATCTGGAACTCGTTATTTGGAGATGTGACTGCTTTCTTAAGTCTTGCGGTTAATGGCCATGGTAATTACGAGTCTGGAGAAAATCGAACTAGGATTGCAACACGTCACGTGCTGTAACGATTTTACCTCAGTCCCGAGTGTCTGCCCATTCTATCATCGTATTGAACATCATGGTAACTGAACACAAGTGACCAGTCATGTGTCGATTACTTGTTGGTCAGTTGTCCTAGCCAGTCACTTTGTGCAGCCAGCCGATTAAATATCCGGCAATTTTACATCAGGATTAAGGGCGATGAATGTAAGTTGCTGACCCCAAGGAAATACCACAGAAAAGCATATGTTCCCGAGAAGTTTGGTCTCAATTGCCCCTATTCTCAGAGTTAGACTGCCCCTCAAGAAGAGAACATATGGGAGAAAAAGTAACATTTGTGCATATGGCACCTTATACCCAAACCTATCAGCTTGGATGTTTAGTTAGGGTGAGATTGACCTCATATCATTAGTAAACTCTTGATTTGTGCGCCAGTAACTCTGTGAGTGTCGACAAATCGGAACAAGGACACACCACACTGATCGAAACCAACGGAATCAATGCTGTACGTGCACTAAAATACGTCAAATTATACTACTATGTTGACAACAAACTTAGCCAAACCTTATTGGATGGTTGGGTGGCCTTAGATAACCGTCCCCATCAGCAGTAAATGAGATTTATTCAAAGGGGGTGGGTTTCCACGCGGTTGGGTTCAACCCTCCAGGAAAAAGCCTGAGGATATTTGAGAACTTTATTGGAAATTTCGTTCTGTGATTGGAACCAACCCATGCTGAAAAACCGAGAAGCACCGTACAACTGTTTTGTCCCTATTTAAAACAGTCTGCAGTGCGCATCTTACGAAACTCCAGCGAGCTTCGAACCCGGTACCTCCGGCTAGTAATTTGAGCCACCAGTGGCCGATCAGTAGTGTGATTAGCTCGCACTTAGAGCGCGTATAGCACCGCTCATTCTTCAGTCAGGGGATCCATATCACGTATTCACACGTTCTGAATGGCTGTTCAAGTGACAACTACTCAGATGAGGTTTAGATCCCGAGGTTGAAGGTGGAACTACACCATATCCTGTCTGATGGCGCGGCAATCACTCTGCTGATTGACTGCTGGTGACTGAGCGACCAATTGTCCAAACATCTAGCTGGAAGGTCGCGAGTTCGAAAGATGAAACAACCGACAATGCTTCGCGGATTTTCAGCATACGACGAAATCTCTATCGAAAGTGCATTTTGACTACCATATTTTTCAGCCACTTGTTTGCTGAAGGTTTTGTCCTCTTTTACAAGAGTCATATTCGTTCAACGAAGCGGCCAGTTAAAAAGATGCTAAATTATATTTATCCAAGATTACAGCAATCGGTTTTGTTTTTGATAACTTGGTAGCATAACTGTTTTACACATTCTTCTACGCACCAGTTGGTGTCAGTCTTGACCGTTGAGAAGAGTGCTACAAAATTAGGGTTCGAACTTTGCACCCCTGAGAGAGCGTGCTTCCATGAATAGAGCGATTGTGGTCGGTCCCGAGGGGTTGTACCCAACCAAGAACAGGTAGATAACTAGCCATCCACAGTTATGGGAACAGGTGTTTCCGTTTTTTCCAAACTTTACGAAGGCGTCCACATTATCTAAGACAGCAGTATCTGGTCTGGAAAACAGGTGGTACACAAGGTAACTCACGGCGAACTCTGAGCTGAACTCGCCACAGGGCTTGCCCCATAGAGTTTTCAGCAAAACAGACATACTCGCCGGCGTCATCGGCTTGCACTGCATCGAAACGGATCTCATTCCCCTGAAAAATAATGGATAGTAGCCAGTTAGTTTAGTCGAAAAAGGTGTTTGAGTGATGAAAAAAGAATATTTGTTTCTGGATTCGAACTTGACGTAAACTGTCTTAGACAAAGAGAATCGCAAGCCTTCTGTGCCTGAAGTCCACTCCGGAGGGCAGCAGAGTTGGATACAAGATATTAAAGGCAAATGGATAATGGGTATTCTGTAGAGGAGAATGTCGGTAGCTCAGGTAGCGTAGATGGTCGTTGGCTTGTTCGCTGAGCGGGCAATTCGGTTGCAAAAGTTTCACCACCGATCGAGGTGACATCATCAGTGCGTAGTTGTGCGTAGCGGTGGGTTAGTGGGTGTGCCTTCAGTAGTGTAACGTGTGTGCTGATATACCCGCCGGTAGCCGGGGATGACCTTTGACCGCGATTAGTTGTTCTGTCGGACGCTGTTCTTTTATCCCGTGTTCTCATTCGCCGATGCCCACGTGACCTTTGAACTTGGCATATCTCGCTGTCGTAGTCTGGTCGATGTTGGATAATGGGTATCAAGCGATGAGGGTCTTTGGCACATATAACGTACGAAGTGGCCTTACGACCTTACGACCTTGTCCGGCGAGCTGTTTTGGACTGCACGTGCACCTATCATCTGTGACGCGATGTCCAATCTGTTCGGCGGCAAGCCGATCAACTATCGTCCGAGTAGTAGCGAACTATCAGTAGTTTGGTACGCCATGGTTACGTTGTTCGGAGGTAGTAATCCAACAAAAATGTGAACAATGGCGGAAACTAATCTCCAGAGAATAGACGCTGTAAGCGTTGACATACCATTGATATGTCTGCAGAACATCGTGAATGGATCAACATTGAAACGCACGTTTTCCACCGTTTGAATGAACACTTTAGCGTGAAAACAAACCTTCAACTCGGCTATATGTGAGGCAATTCAAGTAGCTGATGAAACACACGGCTTGAGAAATTGAGAATACAGAAAGCGAGACCCCTCGTCAACACCGAGCCAATTTGAAGATGAGTGTACTATGCGTACACTTTAGTGTTCATTTGGGAGAAAAGGTCGATGGAAGCTGAGAGACTAGGGATACGTGATGAGTCCCAAAAAGTGCGAAACCAGTAGTGTGTAGTAGTAGTACGTTTAAGAACTGTTTGTTCAAAAGACAATTTGCATTTCGAAACACATTGGAACTAATGGAATAAATTCCATCAGTCGAAACTGCTCAGATTAAAGCTGAACTTATGGTCAAGATGCTGACAGCCTTTATATAATGTGTCACTGAGATCATTAATAGATGGGTCGATACACACAGACTGCTGGATAGAGGCATCGCCAAAGTTCCAGAGAACACAGGCAAAGACAAAAAATATTGTTGCGCAATCCGGTTCGAGGAAGAACTGTTGGAGCACATGGAAATACTCGCTTCATATTTCTGTTTGACAACTCTCATCAATTGTCTGGTAGGAGTTCTCCAACTTCACTAATTACACACACATATATAACCTACCCATTCCTGAAGACTGTGTCCAAAAAAGAAGAGGTAAGATCTCATAGAAAGTACTCACGCTTTTCAAGGTTCCATAGTTTCGAATGATACTGCTCTGTCCTCCTGTACGCTGCCAGTATATGTACGGTGTGGGTATGCCTTCGGCCGCACACTGCAAGACCACGTTATCGTTCACGTTCGCATCGGTATCATACGAAGACCTGTGGGTTACGATCACCGGTTTTGCTGGTGAAATGCAAAGTAGGGAGAGGGAAACGTATCCTTTATTGTCATGACAAAAGAGAGGGAGCGAGATGGAAAGTTTCCGCCATCAAGAAACGCTACCAAATGGTGAAGAACGTCTCGACTGAACCGTAGGGACATTAAATCTGCAATAGGATTAGCAAGTGCTAGAAGAATACACGAGAGGTGTGCAGTCACATTACAGGGGGAGTGTTACGCGAAGGTTCGCCTATCCGTTTGCTGCAATCCAGAGTGAGCAGCATTTCAGCAACTTTGTGGGTGTTCCATTCTGGAGAAGAGGAATTCAGGGGACAGTATCTCGTTTTGACTTTTATGATTTTTTGCGGTCAGACCATGCGACTACTCATTATACAGGGTGTCTCATAATAAACGCAAAAGTTAATTAAGTAAGTAAACGTAGCAGTTGAAGAAAAAATAAAAAGATTTATATTAGTAGTCACATAAAGGAAATTTTGTATGCAACTGTTAGCATTTTTTTATTTACGATGGATGTCAGTAAGCGCACTGAAATTGTGAAACTTTATTATTCCTTTGGTGAAAGCGCCACCGCTGCACTTCGTGGTTGCAAAACCAAACATGGTCTCATCAAAGATTCTTTCACCATGTCGACCATTACACGCTTGATTGCGAAATTTGAGTCCACTGGATCTGTATTGGATTTTTCTGTCAAAGGGAGAAAATCTCTGAGTGATGAAAGAGCACCCATTGTACAGAATGCCGTCGAGCAACTTCAGTCCCGGAGCACCATGGCATCTTCGTCAATAACTCAGGTGTCTCAGGTGGATATCCCCGCGCCTGTGTGCATCCTGTTATGAGACGCCACCTTGGTGGAGTTGGGAGCAAGAATTGAAGAGGAGTGTGCATGAGTGACGCTTGAAGAAGTTAAACATGCCGTGTCTCCACTTATACCGCCTCCAACTTGTTATAGAAGAAGGAGACGGTTTTTTTCAACATTTTTTCCAATGCCAGTTTAGTTACAGTAGACCTACATGATGCATGTATGTTCAAATAAAGTTAAAGTTTTAACATGGGCGTTCTTTTTCGCGTCTATTATGAGACACCCTGTACATAAGTAAAAGTGCAGAGTGCTGTTTGGAGCCAAACTATAACCGAGTGAAAGTTGAACTATAATGGTAGAGGAGGAATGAACTGGAAGCGCGAGACTTTGGAATTTTAATGGAGACATCGTCTTGTAAGTGAAGTCATTCTATGCTGAAAAGCCGAGGGGCACTGTGCAGGTTTTTCATCCTTATTGGGAATCGCCAGCAGTGCGCATCCTGTAAAGTCCAGGGAATTTCGGACCATATAGCTAGCAGTTTGAACACTTAACTGTTCGGCCACGAGTGGCTGATCACCAGTTTGAGTAGTTCGCACTTACAGAGGATATAAGACCGCTCGGCTTTCAATCACGGGATCCGCACCATATGAGCATACGTGTTGACTGGCTCCTCGAGAGTCGGCCTCTTGAATGGAACTTTCACATATCTTGTGAATTTACACTTTCTCTCTGCTACTTATAGATGGCTAGTAGTGTGAGATTCGGGATTTTTTGATGGAGATTTCGTCCAGTAGGCGAAGCCGTCCAAGCTAATCACATTGCTGATCAGCGGCGGGTTGTTGATTGTTCAAACTATTGGCCGGGAGGTCACCGGTTCTAAACTACCTGTTTAGAACCGGTGACCTCCAGGATGCGCACTGATGACGATTCCCAACAAAGGTGAAACAGTTGTGCAGGGATTCTCAGCTTTTCAGCACAGATTGGCTTCCCTTAGAGGACGAAGTCTCCATTGGAGGTTGAAGAATCTGGGCAATAAAACTGCCAGTAATCCTTCATTTGATTGTTGTTGGGTATGATCACAATTCGAAGGGGTCTCATTATTCTAAGGTGTTACTGTAAAATCCACGAAGGAGAGGGTTCATCTGGAATGCCTTACCGTGACAAGGTTTTTCTCTGCCCAGAGGGGACGAATGTCACAGAAGACTGTTGTTTATGCGGGTAGCAGCTAAGCTTTGGCAGAAACAACAATGGCGGAAATTAAGCATATTCAAGGATATCTGTTGCGCAGAGCTTAGTCGATGATGAACGCGAGCTACTCAGGGGATTTGTTCGGTCCCAATCATTCATAGATATCGAAGCTTAGTTCGAGGATTTTTCCTTGCTTTGCCGTTTAGCTCTGCTTGCTAAACTCCAAACGAACAACGCTGGTCGAGCGAATAATGAAGCTGATCAAAATTTACAGAAGGCAGGATTCTTATTGGCTGGCTAAGTGGATAAGCCCTGAGCTGAAACGCGCTCAAGTAATACTGCACCGTGCGTATCGTAAGTTCGGACAAGGAAGTTGATCTAGCCTGACCTCTGATCCAAGATTTTCATTATATGACCATCTAAACGTTGTGGAACATGCAAAAGTGCGAAGGTATACATTAGTCCCCATCCCTCCAAATGAACCATGCATTGGGTCCGATATCGTGGCGTGTATACAGGGGGCCAGCTGGTCCAGTTTACACTTCACTATGCTCAATTTGTGGATGGAATAGAATTATGTCGCGATAAGAAGTATGAGCAGGATGCTGCCTGAGGCCGGAAAGCCCATTTTCCGCGAACACCGATTAGTTGTAGCATGTACTGTGCGATCTGTCTGAATAAGGCGGTTGCTTTTGCTATTTCCTGTTGCAGATTCCTTTGAGCTACTTGTTTTTTGGTTCTCTTCCGACTGCTTTTTTCGTGCAGAGTACGATTTGAGGTGTGATTTCAGAGATTGGTTCTTTATTACCTATCAGTTTTCAAGCTATCCTTTGGCCAGAGCAGGGTGATGGGCATCCACAGTGTGATTTTCCGTCTATTGATGAGCTGAACTGTGTGAATCCAGTTTGTATTGTCGGTATCTTACTATTTTGCATGTGTGGATTGCCACACCGGTTCAGTTGTAGTTAACATGTAGAAGAGGCTCACCTGAGGACCAAACTGCCAGTACAGTTATTAACCTACTCCGGATCATGATCAAGCATGAATTACTTGAAAGCAGCTCTAATAGAACGGATTGTGCCTGCGTGGTATCATACAGGTTTGGGCGGTACCTTGGGATAGAATAATCAATCTTACGTTACTTGAAGTGATTTTAAGATCAACTCAAGTTACCAGAAATGTGTACACCACTTTGCAGCACGATATTATCAAGCTGCTATAACCTGTCTGTCTGATCAACCTCGACCTGCGTGGGTGAAAGCCGGCCCTGATATCAGTCACTGAAGCAGAGCGGCTGACTGTCTAGAAACGATAAGCAAACCTAATCTTTGGCCATAACTAAGTTAAAGACAGCTAGCTCACTAGAATTTACACCAAGCGCGCAATTTCAGCGGCAAGAGTAAACTATGAAGTCATGAAAGATGAGATTCAGGTAGACGCACTTCAAAAAACCGCTGGAATAGGTGCCTTCTAGTTAGCTGAAAGAACTATTGTTGACGTTGAGGATGTCTTCCCTAACTACTGAGTGCTATACGCCATTGATACGTGTGCTGAGGGGTGTGTCATGAAACAACTGAGGAACCTATTGGATTATGTATTTTCTAATGATATTGCAACCTTTTAATCGGTTCAGAATTGTCTCTTGAATTCCTTCCGACTGAGTGAGCTCTCATCCAGCCGATGTTTTTATATACTGTTTCGCTTCATTATTTGTTGTTTGTTTTTTGCTTATTCGTTTACCGTTTTGTTGCTATTTTGAACAACCGTTCTCTTGTCTTGAGACAATCATTCTGGTGAGTAAATACCAGAAACAAGCACGTAATCGGCCTAAACTTGACGTCTGGACTTCATGAATGCGTAAAGATGAAAACAAGTTGTCGTTATGTACATCACTTTTGGCGTTTTCTAAGTTATGAAGAAAAACAGGACGTAGTTGGACCAAAATACCAGAGAATTTTGGGGATGAGCGGTAGTTTGTGCAGCAAGTTGGTTGAAAAATTCACGGGGCTGAAATAAAATGGTTGTGCAACGGGTACTTTCATTGAAGAATGTGTCCGGCACGCAAAGGTGTGTTGGTTGGGACATGTGTTGCCGAAGAGAGCACTGGTTCCCGTGTCCAATCCAGAGTGGTGGAAGCAGAGTTGGCCAATCTTTGACCTGACAGAGGGGTACGGAGATTACAAAACGTTTGGGTACTGTCCGTGCTACTCGCCATACAGGATGGCGACCACGTGATTCCCATCGCGCCTGGTTGGAGACGCTGCAAGATATGGCTGCCAACCGATGTCAGTGTCGATCTTGTTGTCAGTTTCTTTCTCTAGTGTGTGCACCTCGGAATGACTGTAGTAAGCTAGCACTAAGTCCCTCCCCCGTCCACCTTTATTCTTTCCTTTACAATAAGGCCTTCAAATAAATCATGGTTGCACGGCAGTGAAGCATCGGTGTTGAACGCTCATTTCAGCTGTCGGTGATGGTGATGATGATGATGATGATGGTGATGATGATGGTGATGATTTGAAGAGAGTGAATTAACATGTCCGCATTTTTTATGTTTGCCAGTGAACAAATAGTTTGGAAGAAATTCAACTCACCAAATACACGAAGGACTCGTTGAATTCTTGCTGGTTCCACCGATCCAGTATATTGACACTCGCATGTGTACAATCCCTCGTAGGTCTCGTCCAGTGATAAAATTTCCAATCTGAAAGATTAAATTGTCCAAGTTAGATAGGCTATGATGTTATTCGAAATCAAGTTCGGTTCATGCCGGTGGGAAATGAGGTAAACTTTTAGGATGCTCTTTCTGATATGGGTCATGTTAAGTGCCACTCTAGGTGGCTTATTGATCCGAACAAAGACAAACGCACACAATGGAAGGAGCTATAAGTATTCCGGTAACCTTCTAAACAGCACCTACTGTTTTCGTTTCTAAGGAACTGCTCAAATGGTGCGTGTGAGCATCATATAGTAGCTGCTATTCGTTATCCGGAATTCGGCACCTAAATCAATACTCCACGTACATCCTACTTGCATCAGGCGTTTGCTTCGGCTGCAGCATACTGATCGTTTTTGGACCAAATAAACCGCCCAAATTGATGAGTGTGTGAATAGCTCAATTCGAAAGGCACAATCGGAGGTCCTTGAGGCTACTTCTGTAACGAGCACTCTTGACAACGCACACGGTATGACCAGAACAGTTGCAAAAGGCTGGTGTTGATATCACCTGAACTTTACAAATTACTCTTTCACTGCAAACTACTGAACAAAATTAAACAGTAGTCAGTTGAAGTGAGGTTAAAGATTTGTTGATCTGTGTCTTCGTATACTACGTACGGTGATCGATAAAATCTAAGCAACTAGGAGAAATACAGCACAGTTTAGCAGTGTAGGCATCCGTCCGCAACAATCGATGAATAATATTTTATCAGCAATGTGCACCATTCTAAAACCAGCTAAATTTTCACGCGGAAAAATCGCGCACGATTTTGTGTTCAAGAAGGACACAAGGTTGACGGAAACTCCGGGGTTTCGTCTACCTGATGGGCAAAAGCCACCGTGGGCTGCCGAACAGTTTTAAGAGGCTTGCAAGCAGAAAAACGCGCCACTCTACTTTGTGTGTTTTTCACACTCACTCATGCTTATTCTAGACACAGTCAAAATATTTTTAGACTGTGCTGTTTAGTGTAGCACCGTGAATGTTGACTGAGGTTGTTGGCAGCCCTCGTCATTGTCCTGATGAGTGGGAGACCTAAGTTGTTTCACCACTTGATGCTTCTTGTTCGGGTTTCAGAGTTATGTAATTTTTCACTGCTAACGCATATCCGTTTGGTATGCACCTTGCTAAATGGTTGATATTGTAGTGCATTCTATTGGATATTGGGGCGAGACGGCTAAGGTGGTTAGAGGACAAATTTACCAACCGTAGGGTCCGTGGTTCTAACCCGACCTCTACGTCTCGACTTCCGCTGTCGAAGCCTGGGCAACCTGGCAGTATCCCAGCCCTCGTGCCTTCTTCGTGTGGCATGGCAGCTAGGCGCCGAAAGGGTGTTACAGCTGAACGAACGATCACGAACCAACTGGATATTAGAGCATTTCATTGTACTGTATTGTATTCTCTAGTATTCACCGTTATACTGACCAAAATGAACATAAGCTGGCGCTGGCTAACCATGTTTGTGGGCCATTAGCACGTCTCATGAGTGGTTCAGCCCACAAGGCTATCTTTTGTACAAACTGTACAGTTCAAACAATCTGTTGTCCGAACTCCGGTTGAGAACAATCGAACAACAGTTGGGCATGCTGATAGCAGTCCGTCATCGAATCTTGTGTGTTCCTTTGGGTTAACACCGGGTACAAGTCGTTCGGGTGGATGCCTATGCAGACAAGCGCAAGCCGCATGTGACATCATCCATTGTGCGCGGGATTATTTGGCGCAGCTGTTGTGACAAGCCAATCGAGAGTGGTTTTTACCATGTTTGCAGTTATCGAGAATCTAGTAGACACTACTCATTTCCATAAACGGGGCTTTTCGAGACCTTTTTTCATGGCCTTCTATTTATCTGTCTACCTCATGCCCTACGGCTTCCGAATGGCGGACGAAAGCGCCTCAAAGCTCTTGGAACTCATTTCCACGCCGCTTTTCCGAAGAAGGAAAGGCAAGAAGTGGTCCACGGGGAGGAGGAAACCGCGGAACACCCATAACCCAGTTACCATCTTGCTTACCGACGCATCGCACTCGGGGAGGTTGGTAGTAGTTGATTCACTGTCACGTGACGACGTCCCAGCGGTCCATAGGTTAGTGCGATTACCAATAAAAATCCATTTATTATATCATGTCCCAAAAGCACAGCAAAAGAATGGGTAAAAATTATTGCGTTTCTGCAACTGTTTGAATACAGACGTACGCAATTATTTCAGATGTTAGGAATTAAGTAATAATAGCACCTCTCGTTGAAACAACCCCCAACCGCTGTATAACTTAACTGGTTGTTCCATTCGCCTACTTTCCTCAAAGCCAAAAGTCTGGCGTGAATCGTTTACAAATGAGCGAGAGCGGGCGATCCGCCACTAGGTTAGTCAGTCTTTTGCATTAGTCATGAGGCTGAGGTAGCTAACTGGTTGGGACAGGCATCTCGAATGCCCCTGTTTGGGGCATGGGCAGCCTGGTATTACCTCGGCCCTCGTGCTTCCACGGGTGGCATGGTAGCTAAGCGTCAAAAGAGTGTTACGACTGAAAGTTCTGTTCGTATTACACGTTCAACAGTACGAACATTGCCAGAAACCTCAAGGCTGAGTTCAAGGTCAACAACCTATGGTAGTCTTAGAGATGAAAGGAGGATAGCTCTTTCCTGGCCATTTCCTTCTGCGGTCTCACAAAATTTGGCACAAAAATGGGCTAACATAGAAGAGCTGCAGATCCTTTGTTTAGTTCAGGCGAGACCAGCTCAAATTTTCACCTACCGAGTGAAAAAAACACATAAATAGGCAAAACCATGGATAGATATCACTTTGTATTTATTGTGCATGTGAACGGCTGACAAGTAGTTTATTCACGCTGATGGTGATCTTCAGAGGTCCTGGATTTCCGTGACTTGAGAGAACGGTTCGGTTGATAAGAAAAACGGATGCAGAAACTAACTCTTTTGTTTGTAACCAAATTGTTATTTTTTGTGTGGTCCTCTTTACTACTGTTTTAAACGGTACAATAGTGCATTTCGTTGGACATGCTGTTGTTTGAACTTGGGAACTCTGACAAGACTGGCGGGCTTTGTAGCACAACCACTCAGTTCAGCAGTACCTGAACTGACGCGCTTAACCATTTTTCCAAGAATCGTAAAGCCATCAGGCTCGAAAGTCCTGACAGGCGAACCAGATGTTCGGCGAGCCAAGATGTATCTCTGAAAAACCGCGCGAATCAATCTTGTCATTTGCGCGTGAGCATGTTAGCCTGATCGTGTGCTGATGGAGTTGGCGATCCAAGATGTGTCTCTGTTTGAAAAACCGTGCGAATCAATCTTGTCATTTGCGCGTGAACATGTTAGCCTGATCGTGTGCTGATGGAGTGTTGGTAACACGCTCGAGTTCTACGACAGCAGTTCAAATCAAGGCATGCTTATGTCTTGTAGAAATGGGAAAACTCTAGGTCACTGGCCCTTACTTTCAGAATCAGCGTGTTAAGCCAGAAAGGGCATGAACTTCACAGCCCTGTTTATACAACCAAGTTTCGTCAAAACTGAATTACCTTACCGATAAACACCGAAGAGTTAAGATAGCTACAACGTTGGATTTTTGTTTATTTTCAGGGGGTAACTTTTCACAGTTCTGAAAAGCAAAAAGGATTGGGCAACCTGAGCTGGACAGGTAAGAGTGACATGAGTTCCTTGGTTGGAATGGGCAAAGTTAAACAACAAAACCCCTTGAGAAATACAGTCTGTGATTCCATGTATTCGCCAGACAAAAACGCCTGATTGGCAAACAGTTTATTCCTACAGATTGTCTAATTAGTCTTGACATCTGCGTGCTTCTGATGAAACTGACGAGTAACATTCGATTATCGTTCAACGCATCGTCTTAACAGCTAGCTGACAATTGAGTTAAAATCCATTTTGCAGTTTGAGTGTGCAAATACTCAAACGGCGGGCAGAAAAACTCAGGAACTCCAAGCAAGTGAGATTTCTGCTTCCACATCTCATTCGTTCTCAATGCTCTCTTCATGCTCCACGAAGAGTAACTCCACACCGAACTATCCTGCCTTTCGCCGGTATGTGGAAAGCGCTGTTTGGAGACGTGATCGTTGAGTACTTGACGCGGAGTACAATAACTTTACTTCACTTACTTGACATAAGCGAGCTACAGACTTTCAGATTTCACCACAGAAAGTTCTTGCCTAAAATATCCATTGAGTTTGCCCTAACTGGCGGTGACAGGTACCGTTAGCTTCAATAGGGCTGTGAGGAATAGTGTGAGTTGAAATATCTTGATGAACCTTCGGTGCTGCACATGTTTAAGCCGGCTTGGTTGTTTGGATACTAAAACGGACACCGAACTAATTCGGGCCGATGACTCAGCGATTGGATAGCATAGACGCCGTAAAGGGTAAGCAACCGGTGTAGAACTCATCAACCGCAACAACTCCTCTAGAGGGGTCCTTTCTTTTACTTTATTAAGATCTGATAAGAACCCAGCAGACAACCTCAACTCCCAAAGAGCCAACTTAAATATCCTTTAGGACCAGTCCCCACTAATAACGAGGGCCGTGATAGAAATTCCTTGTTTTGACTTTGCCCACAGTGGGCTGTATGACTAACTGTAGTATACATATGCCTGTTTCCAAGGCTACTAGGGCTTCTGCATGTGACCCTCAAGTACCACAGTAATTCAGCAAAAAATAGACCTCTGGATGGACAGATTAGTGCTCAGAGGTGGGCACAACAGAGTTACCTGTCATTCACAGTTAAGCAGACTGATAAAGGTACATTTTCATTTTACTAAGGGGTAGAAACATGGCAGTGAATGTACACCCCGACAAAAGACTGAGCCTAGTTTGAGAACTGTAGTTAAGCCAGTTAAGGACAAAATAAATAACACGAACATTGCTCAGTTTTGAGTAGGCCATTCGTTGTACATCGCCAATCTCCCATTTTGTATATAATGCCTGTAGGATGCGAGACCTCCGAAAAAAGGTCACTCTTATGTAGGGCACATAACGGTATCCCCTGGAATATATGTTTTAGTAGGCGAGTGATCTAGAGAAAGTCTATCTTGTCGGGAATTCCACATGTACTGACTGGTACCGGCAACACAGCAAGTGATGGTGATAGCTGGTGCCTCCCTACTCAGTGTGAACCTCAAGCGGTCCAGTGAAACGACCAGCCGAAAGAACCTTAAAAAAGCGGTCAGTCTTAAGCGCTTTCCTGAGACAGATATGAATGAATCCCACATTCAAGTTACTATTGGCGATGCAGGCTGTAAGAGGATTTGTGCAAGCTTTCACGCAAAGGGCATCCTGTATGCCTCAAGTCTTTTTTGCCACATATCTCTGTCTGGATTTTAGGCTACGTGACACATGTGCTTGCCTAGGTGAATCTTTTGTGATCTTAGATGTGGTCCCTGTTTCTGGCGGAAATATCATTTTGCAGTAAAGTATATTGATGTGGTATAGTACAGTGTGGTATAGTATAGTAAGGTATAGTGTAGTATAATATAGTATAATCAGCACACCGAAGCACCTCCTTGGGATGTGAAGTGAATATCCCGGACGTTAGTCTGGGTGATCTAAGTGCTGAGCAACTCCAGACAGGTCTAACCACTTCCTTTGTTTTCAACGTACAGGCTGCTTTCGACATGAGCACCACAACAGTCGGCGCCTCTGCGCCAGTTTAAGCCTGCATACGGGAAAACTCGTGTGGCTCACGTGTGAGGACTTTGGCAAACTGAAAGCAGCTTGACAGCTCACCGCTTAGTTCACGTCCGTGAAAGTGCTGACACGAACATGGTTACCCAGTTGGCCTACGCTAATCGTTTCCGACAAAGGTTGGCTTGCGTCAACACCGCCGACATGAATACACCACCAGTGCAGCCAAGCTTGGCAGAGTGAAGATTGCCGGTATCCACTAATCCCAGCAAGAGTCACGGTCACTATTGCGCCTGGATGTTAGATGTATTCGTCTTGTGACACGCACACCGCACTGGTCATGAGCCTGGGGCAATATTTGCCTGGTTGATCGGCTGTCAGCATCAGAATCAGTTTACGTTTGCTTAACTGGCAAGCCCACCTGAGCGAGGCGTTATCTAGTGGCTTAGATCAGACCACCGCTGAAAGATCTCCACATTCTTCCGGATCTGAAACCCATACAACCCAGTCCAAATAGAACATGGATCACATCGGATCACACTTGGAATCCAACCCTTACAGGTTGCTCACTGGTTTTGACCTTCTGGTCCTTTTTGAGAGTTCAAACATGGCACTATGAAACCGCATTGAGTCCTGTTGCCTCTGGACATCCACGTGTCCAGGGCATTCCTACACACATGGGAATCTATTTGTCGGTATTATCGTCAGCAACTCCACTATGTGTCAGCCAACCAAAAGCAGATCCACTGAGACATCTGCACCACCACCCAGACAGCATGCTACCAAAGGCGGAGTGATGCAGCGTCTGTTGTACTTGATGGGTAAAAGAAGGAACTACACAGAAGAAAACGCGGCGTTCATTGGGACGCTGAGCATTACTGGGAAAGGTGTGCTCTGCTCCAGAACATGTGAATAGCTTGCCAAGTCATGCAGTGCCACCATCTGACCCAGATACAGGCGAAGGAGTTGGCCGTAAGACTCGTGTATTGGGCAATTCGCCCTAAGGTTTGGACAAGCTCTTGCTCAGAATGCCTCGCCGGTTCAACGAAGACGCTGTTACCAGGTGCTTCAACTAACCATTATTTTCTGATATCCCCCCACGGCATTCACGTCGAGTTCCTAGTTCCGAAG
>NW_008751740.1:31715-38837 GCF_000715545.1 Opisthorchis viverrini
ATGAATACACCACCAGTGCAGCCAAGCTTGGCAGAGTGAAGATTGCCGGTATACACTGGTCCCAGCAAGAGTCACGGTCACTATTGCGCCTGGATATTAGATGTATTCGTCTTGTGACACGCACACCGCACTGGTCATGAGGCTGGGGCGATATTCGCCTGGTTGATCGGTTGCCAGTATCAGAACCAGTTTACGTTTGCTTAACTGGCAAGCCCACCTGAACGAGGCGTTATCTAGTGGCTTAGATCAGACCACCGCTGAAAGATCTCCACATTCTTCCGGATCTGAAACCCATACAACCCAGTCCAAATAGAACATGGATCACATCGGATCACACTTGGAATCCAACCCTTACAAGTTGCTCACTGGTTTTGACCTTCTGGTCCTTTTTGAGAGTTCAAACATGGCACTATGAAACCGCATTGAGTCCTGTTGCCTCTGTACATCCACGTGTCCAGGGCATTCCTACACACATGGGAATCTATTTGTCGGTATTATCGTCAGCAACTCCACTATGTGTCAGCCAACCAAAAGCAGATCCACTGAGACATCTGCACCACCACCCAGACAGCATGCTACCAAAGGCGGAGTGATGCAGCGTCTGTTGTACTTGATGGGTAAAAGAAGGAACTACACAGAAGAAAACGCGGCGTTCATTGGGACGCTGAGCATTACTGGGAAAGGTGTGCTCTGCTCCAGAACACGTGAATAGCTTGCCAAGTCATGCAGTGCCACCATCTGACCCAGATACAGGCGAAGGAGTTGGCCGTAAGACTCGTGTATTGGGCAATTCGTCCTAAGGTTTGGACGAGCTCTTGCTCATGATGCCTCGCCGGTTCAACGAAGACGCTGTTACCAGGTGCTTCAACTAACCATTATTTTCTGATATCCCCCCACGGCATTCACGTCGAGTTCCCAGTTCCGAAGGTCTCATATCCGACCTCACCGGACAAACTGAGACCGGCTTCCGTGCCACACATTCTTGTTTGATGCTTCCATAAAGTACGATGCTAGCCGGAGCCGTAGATTTTAATAGATTTACTCCAGTTTGCTTCTCTACATCGATGCGACAGCTCAAAAGCCGCCTTGCTGTTACACACTGTGCCTTTTCGCTCATCAGCGACTGCTTCTAACCTCAGTCTGGCGTTTGTTGACATCCCGAAAATCTCCGATTTTGTCTCACATGACAAAATTTCAAGATCTACCGAGACATCAAAAGCACAGTCACCCCCTAGTTTTATGCACTGTATAGTCCTTTTAAAATGATGCAGCAGTTTACTCAAACTCAGAGGTTGACTAGCTCATATGTTTGGGGCAGGGGAATACACTCCACACCATGTTGTTCATGAAGATCGATGAGGTCCTTAGATTGTCGATACTACAGCTAAAATAGCAGCTCCATGACACCTTAATGGATGGTTTCTCCTCGACCGAATCATGTGCGCAGGAAGTTAACTTGCCTTTAGAAGAAGCTTGAAGCTGCTGGGATCAAGCTGAGAAGATCCAGTTTGAGGATCAGCGCCCGAAAGACTAGGGCAATGGTAATTTGGGAGGACAGATAGGACCGGTGTCCGCTGCTTCAGTTGAACCCTTTTGCTTTTTTATGGAACTTATTGCTTCTCCCGACTAGGTGGGCTTCGTGAAATCCTAGTGTCTCCTTTAATTTTGACTGGAAGGTTGCAACCACAGATAGCAGTTGCTTAAACTGCCCGATAAAGTGGTGTATGACACATGGTTACGTCATATAATTGAGATAACAAGGAAATGCTTAATATGCAGACTTAAACGTCTGATCGTGCTCGGCAAAGTCCAACAAAACACCCTCAAAAGGCTAGAGTGTTACATCAGGCAGTCTACTGGTGACGGGATACGTCTAATAGAAGACAACACAATGTTGCGGAATATAGGTAACTAGGGTGCGCTGCCTGATTGTCTGTCTGTTCATCGAGGTTGGCGGTTGGCTTGAAAACGTTTCACCCCCAATCGGGGTGACAACTCGATCCCGCACTGATTACGTCACATTGGTAATGAAACGTCTGCAATTCAACTGTCAAGCTCGGCGAACAGACCAACAACCAAAAGACAGCTCAACCAACTAGATCCACGCCAGTAAACATTATAGGAGATTCAGTATCTCAAACATGAAGTCAATTACTTAAATCAATGAGCGTATAAAAAAGCTTCCATCCACGCAGTTCTAAGCACTACGAAATGTGGGTTATGATCTAGCATTCGGTAGAGTTGTTCGCTTGAGTCCAACCTTCGTGCGCAAACACCAAGAAACGGTGGTTTCTTGGGGCGATTTGCTGCACGCCAGCGTAGGTGGTCGCGGTTTGCAAGAGTTGGTGGCTTTTCTGCTCTCAAACCAGTGCTGTGTGTTCCATTGTACATTTTTTCTCTCTAGTATTCATCCGAAGTTCCCAACTCTAGTGCAACCCGCCTAGACGACAGTTGGATGCGCTTGACATGGTGAGGGTTACCAAACGATCTTTTCTTTACATTTTTTCCCTAGTATTCATCCGAAGTTCCCAACTATAGTGCAACCTTTCTAGACGAGAGTTGGATGCGCTTGGCATGGTGAGGGTTACCAAACGATCTTTTCTGGTGTAAACTCTGATCAGCCGGGGAGTTTGGTGCATGTTCGGAAGTCCTGCCTGAATGCAGTCGTGCATAATCTTGGTGTGCTCATCATACTTTGGTTGCAATGAAACTCAAAAACCATCTATTCCGATGAGGTGGGAGTACCTACTTTGACGCCTTCCATCATGTTAGATCTAATGTGTTCTACAGCACCAAGTTACTGTGATAGATGTGGGCACAGAATGCTTGTATGGATTGAGAAAAAGTAAAAGTACGGTGCTTGTGAGTGCACCATTGCTACAATTTTATCCATGCTCGCCATCGGTTGTCCTCTTAATCTTCTGTTTCAGACACCGATGTTCATATCGAGAGATCTTCTTTTTCAACCCCACCAAGTTTGTTTTTGGACTGGGGTTTTCCACGGTTACAGTCGTTGGTTTGTCAATATAGTGAGGCATTGGTAGCTCGGGTGTTTACTATTGGTAGATTAGGTAGCCGTTAAGCTGTTTGTTCAACTTAGAAACTGGCTTTAAAACGTTTCATCCTTGGTCGAGGACATCGTCAGTACGCAGTTGACTATATAAGGATACTTGATACTGGGTGTAAGGATACGTAGAAGCCGTTGCAAGATTCAGAAATGCAATAAGATAAACAAAAACTGAAAACTGAAAATTGCTGTTTGAGCATTTCTAAATGGTTATGGATCAAATTTGACCATCAAAACAACACAAACACTTCAGCCAAATGGGACGGATTCCAACAGAAGCTGTAATAATCAACAATACATCAAACCAGCAACCTAGCCAGCCATGCGCCAACAGTCGCTCCTTATATACTGACCAATCGTCTGAAAACCACTTGTCAGGTTTGTCAGGCAGACCAACTGTTGCCTGATCAACAGCTAATAACGCGCCGATCTATTCATATCTAGACACATTGGGTTATAGTTATACCTTCCTATAAGTGCACTTTGAAAAACACTCATAAACACTCAGCAGAATACAGGCTCTTCTACGTAACCTCTACTGCATCAAAAATCCGAGAGAATTAGTAAAGGGTGAAGTAATATCTTGATAATAAGATACAATGAAAGCAGACCATGAATCTTAAAGAAAGTTTTGGTATCCGTGGACTTGGTTTCGTCAGCGCTCGAAGCACGGCGGGGCCACCAATAATTTGCCCTTCTTAAACTACGCTCAGGGATTTAGGGTTTGTGCTACCCTTCAGAAAATATTCTGTACACACCTCCGTCGCCAGCCGACGCATAACTCAGGATTCATCTAACCAGTCCAGCGTAAACAACAAGCAGTTTTCGGTTGCTCAGTATTTCCTTACTTTCTTTCTCTCTTTGCTGCCACTCAAGTTCCAGTGGTTTGCAAAGTAAAGCTACAAAATTGCGGCACCCACACAATAACGGCCTTATTCAAAATCTAGCAAACTATTCGTATTCAGGACTCTCACAGAAATGTTGTTTATCTACAATGGCTCAATCACCTTGAACACTGAATAAGAAACACAATATCATTTCGTTCACCACCAGATCACAACGACATCTACACGGCATTATTCATTTACTGCACCCAATAACGCGCCCTAAGAATTAATGGCCTTATTCAAAATCTAGCAAACTATTGGTATTCAGGAATCTCACAGAAATATTGTCTATCTTGAAGGACGGATAGTATGTGATGGGGTACCCCTCCACTCCGCAACGACCTTATCTACAATGACCCAGTCACCTTGAACACTGAATAAGAGACACAATATCATTTCGTTCACTACCAGCCCACAACGACACCTACACCGCTTTAGTCATTTACACCCCACAGCAGCGCAATGATCAAAGATTTTAAAATCGTAGTGGTACTGTTATTTATGAGATTCACCAAAAATTAAGATCCTTTGGCAGTACCTTAGCTCAATTTTTTTCTTTTCTTGAGGAACAGCTCCGAAATCTCCATTTGGCCCTTTGCGCCCATACATCAACTTAAAATTCTCTTCAATGACCCAGCTACCCCATCCAACAGAAAATCACTGATCAAAACCTCTGGGAGCAGTGGGAGTGGCTGTTCTGGAATTTCTTTATGAACCTCGTGCAAATAAGATGGGCATCAACTGTCTTTACACCTAGGAGATAACAAAACCATCAATCCTACACGCCAAAACCTCTCACCCAGTATGCAAACCTTCCGGCAAGCGAACCATGCTAAAGCATTGAAGAGCTACGAAATATTAAGAAAAAATCAAACTGAAGCTTGCAAGTCCATACGAGACACAGAAATGCACCCAAGAGAAAGCAAAGAAATGGATGACAAGACAAGAAAATACCTTGGTACACAACTTTGCTCCACAACCATCTGCAAAAATGAACAAACCTGGCACGCATCTCCCGCTACCCAGTTTACGTACTGCCTGGAACCCGAGTCTGAAAGTAGCAGACGGTGTCGTATTAAAACAGCAGCTCTTTGTCGCTGTTCTAAAGGATGCGCCCGTTAGTATGACACAAATTCAAACCTATCTGCGTGGGGTGATTTCCAGCACAGTCTTCAATAGACCAACTACAAAATGCAAGTCCAAAGCTCCACAAAGGTAGGCCGCAACGCGAATAAAAAATATCAACCCGATGACATTCACGTTTTTTTGCAGGCGGCCTCTCGAAACTGAGCTTTACAGGAATCCAATATACATTTTTAGTTCATGTGGGGTGATAAACGATCTCATGATCCCGTACTCATGACAGTTATGGAGCAGATAAACTAGATCTAACAATGCACAGTAGAAATTATACACAAGCATTCACAAATGATCATTCTCCTGTTCTGTCATGAAAGCTGAATCATGGACACTGATGTCATTGAAGATGTAGAAGACATTTACCTCAACCCCCCGAAATTTCACAGAACGCAGCGCTACATATATTCTAGAATAACCTACGTACATACATATGGTGTCTATAGCTCTCTTCTTAACATTTTGCCTTGAGCACAGAATCGTAACTGTTTCCACTGGCGAAACCATGTGAAGACTTTGGCTAGCCCTCAAGGCTAAACACTAGATTTTATTCCATTTATGGTATAAATTGATGACATGCTCCCTGAAATCAGCTGTCTATTGAAAAAAACATTTACTGACAATATCAACTTTTGAAGAACTTCTTACAGCGATGACGAATAAAAACCCTTTAGACTAGCCTGTTTTTGCTAAAAAACCCGGCTAGAACGGAATAAACGGCCAGTTAACAAGGGAAAGTGTCACGTTCTGTCTCTTTGACTAGATGAACTTCGTCTGTTTACTTGATATCCACGGGTCCTTCATTCGTAACCCAGGAATGGAAGTTGTGAAGTATCATGTAGCAGAATCTAGAAAACGACTCGCTGCCACAAAGCAGCCGATAATGCCGATGAGCATCTTGGGATTTTATGTCGGATTCTTAAGTCGTCTGAAGGATCCCTTTTCCGGGGTATTGTCAGAAGCCATATCAATACACACCTTAAATATGACAGTCTGACCTAGAAACATTGATTAAACTGTGATAAAAAGCTGTTAAAACAATGTTGAAGTTGCATCAGTTCATTGATAAGCGTTCTGAGGGGAGAAACTGCTAGCTGTTATCAACTTCTACCCGGTAGCTCACAAAATATTGCGTCTGGCCTATCCTCATCTTTCAAATCTTGAAGTTTCAACCACCTGCCCACACCGACCAACCTCTAGTCAACAGGGCGTCATGTGACCTAAGTAGTGCTAAATGTATCAAGATAAGCCTAACAATTTTTGCAAAAAACTCAATAAAACCCAGTGTCAAATGGTACAAGCTGTTGCTACTGCGTCCCATTGCTTTGTGTGTGATTGTTACGCCATCATCAACTCACTGGCTGTACCCACACCGACCATATGTGGGTTCAGTTTCACAAATATCTATTCGTTTAAACCCGCTAGTATGTCTAACCAGTTGCACAACAAAACCCTGATTGCCCAAATAATTTTTGAATATTCCACAAAGCATCTATTATTTTTTGACTCATATTATTTGGACATGCACATCCGCTCACCGATCATCTCTCCTTGACTGGTAGCAGAGCGTGTGCAAGTCAATTGTCAAGATGAATGAAAGGTCAACAGCCATCTAGTCCGCTCACTAGAATCACCAGTAGCTCCTAGGTTGTCGGGCTATGCCATAAACCGGAAGTACAGATTATTGTCCAGATAGATAGAGAGAGGGGTAGAGAAATTCACTTGCAGCACTTGTAAACTGCTCTTTTTCATGCACCTTTTTCTTTTCATCCTCTTTTTCCCCATCATTATCAGTCACATTGCTGTACAAAAGTTTGTTTTACCGAAACACAACCGCTACCGCCCGCTGGTTGGCTCCAACGTGACTTTGAGACTTTTGCTGAGTGACTGTTGTTGTGACCGCCGGTTGGCTATATTTGACCGCTGCTAACACTGAACGTGAACAAACATTTCAGCTAAAAACACTGGACTAATATATCCACGCTTGTGGAATAATATTTCGATCACCGGAGATCTGGGATACCAGGAAGA
>NW_008751740.1:41571-80083 GCF_000715545.1 Opisthorchis viverrini
CAGCCTTCCATCTCTCAAATTCGTCACACTACCGCTCCTCAACTCTGACAGTTTCATTGTTTGTGACATATCCACAGGACGCCCAAGATCTTTTGTTCCTGAAAAACATAGACGCTCTGTATTCGACCACTTCCACTCACTTTCTCATCCCAGCATGGCGACTGCCAAACTTGTGTCACAAAGATACGTTTGGCCAAATATGCAAAAGGAGATACGCACTTGGGCCAAGCAATGTCTTGACTGTCAGAAGAGCAAGATTCACCGACACACCATTTCTCCAACTGGTGTTTTTCAGCTTCCCGACTCACGCTCTCAAAATGTACACATTGACTTGGTTGGATCCTTGCCCTCATCCAGAGGTTTCACACACATGCTCACTTGTGTCGACCGTTTCACACGCTGGCCTATGGCCATTCCGATCAACGACACCTCTGCCAAAAACGTTGCTAGAACGTTTGTCGATAGCTGAATTGCTACATTCGGTGTACTCGCTACCATTACCACTGACTGAAGTCCACAATTTACGTCAACACTTTTTCATGACCTCAAAAGGCTACTTGGTACGAATCAATTCCGAACAACAGCATACCATCCGGCTGCCAACTGTATGGTCGAACGCTTTCATCGACAACTTAAGGCATCGCTGATAGCCTCCTCTAGCACACACTGGTCAAAACGCCTCTTACTCATTCTTCTCAATGTACGCAATACTGTTAAAGAAGACTTGGGCTGCACAGCCGCTGAACTCGTCTTCGGCACTACCTTACGTCTTCCAGGTAAAATGATAGTCGACTCGGCAACAACTGGTGAAACGGACCCTAATTCCTACGCTTCCCGGCTTCGCCAATACATGCGTGATATCGGTCCTTCACCTACTCGACAAACTTGCAAACCTACCCATGTACATCACGACCTTGATACATGTGACTATGTTTTTGTGCGCGTCGATGCGGTCAGAAAGCCCTTACAACCGCCATACGAAGGGCCTTTCAGAGTCATTTCTCGGAAAGACAAAACTTTTGTCATTGATCGTAACGGCCGCAAAGACACTGTTAGCATCGATCGACTAAAAGTTGCTTACATGCACACTCGACCAACCTCTGATGATGAGCATACTACGACCCCCTCCGTTACACAACCAAACAGTCACACGATCCCTCCTTCGACCAGTGCCACCACCAATACCACACACACACCATCACTCACAAGATCTGGTCGACAATGCAAACTTCCTGTTCGTTTCAAAGACTAACTGTCGTGACGCATTTCCTTTTCGAGCGTCTTGCTCACCCATTTGACGCTCTAGGGGGGGAGTTCTGTAGCACTTGTAAACTGCTCTTTTTCATGCTCAGTATCATCTTCTTTTTTCCCATCATTACCAGTCACATCGCTGTACAAAAGTTTGTTTTACTGAAATACAACCGCTACCGCCCGCGCGTTGGCTCCAACGTGACTTTGAGACTTCTGCTGAGTGACTGTTGTTGTGACCGCCGGTTAGCTATATCTGACCGCTGCTAATACTAAACGTGAACAAACATTTCAGCTACAAACGCTGGACTAATATATTCACGCTTGTGGAATAATATTTCGATCACCGGAGATCTGGGATACCAGGAAGATAGAACTATTCTTTGTGTGGTGGTTCAACGGAATACGGAACTACGGAATCTCCTATTTTGAACTGTGAGTCAAGAATTACTTGGATTTTTCTCCTTGTGACTTTGTATCTGGCTTACATCAGTAATTTGTTCAGTTCACTAGAGACTCCATAGGGCCGTTAACCACTACACACTCCCTCTAACAGGCGCAGTAGCGACAACTCGATGTGTGTACACACAGCTTCTTATCCAGTTCTTCTGCTATAATAGTGATGCCTGGCGTGAATGTTTAGACCAAATTTCTGGGTACGTATGACATTGGTAGATGTCGCTAAAACACCGGTGGCGTTAAGATAAATGAACGTGCGTCTATCTTTTTCACTTACCCAAACTTGAAATTTGGTGACTGCCACAAAATGCACGACTTGGGAGTCTCATAGTCATGATATTCATCGTTCTTTACCCAGTAGATTTATTTCGTTTTATCGTGCACCTTTTTTCAAATTTTAACTACTTATGTCATACCCTTCAGATGTCCCGGTTCATTTTTTTCAATGATGGACAACTTTCTCATAATTTTAACGATCTGCCTCGGCCGGTGATCCTCAGTTCGTACTTAAAGTAGCTGCCTGACTGGGACATGTCAGCTTTGTGCCATCTGGAATAGAAATATGAGCCTACAACACGTGTGATCGAGAAATGTTTTTTTAGCACCGTTTTCCCTATTTGTCCTGTGTGCCAGAGTAAGACGGACACTCATAGAAGTGGTGAAAAACATTCTTGCGCGCATGTACCTTACTGAATCTTGTTGTTTTCCCTGTCCAATCTTCCATCGTGACATATCCCGGGACATTAAACCATCGTTTATTACTTCCGCTATATGTCCACCTTGAAAACTTTCTCTTCTCCAAATGATCTAAATAGCGTTCCGTAAACTATGGTCATTGGATGCACAAACCCTCGCATCTCTTGGCATGTTAAACACATTACATTGCATCACGATTTTCTCTCCGATAAATCCTCTGGTCTCTACAGTCTTGTTAGGATACGAGATAACACGGCCAGTATAGGCTGACGGTGTCTCGTCCAAAATGGACACATCTGGGGTCACTTCCCTCTCATAGCCTCTTGAAGCTAAAAATGAAAAAATGAAAAACTACGAAAGAACCTACCGGGAATAGTACTTGTTGCCAAAATCCATATGAAAATATTCAACGCACAGGTATCTAGAAGACTTGCAACTGTTCTTGGCGTGTTATTGGACAATGAAGATGATAAAAGCATGCCACTACTTTTGAAATTCAATCAGACGGGCTAAAAATATTTAGTTACTCGTAATGGAGGACTAATCTGAGATAATAACCATTTATCCGGAGCGCTATGGTTTTTAAATACGCACTATTTACACGAGTTTTAAGGTCATCAATATCTTCAGTTCAAGTGTTTTAGTTGAACCCAACCGTGGTACTCGGGATGTTGGATAGGAGCACAAAAACTCGTGTAATTTGCGATTCCCATACACTTTATATACTCTGATGTCATTCACGCTTGTTTGAGGTGGTCTCAGTGTATGCATTATAGATGAATTTATCCAACCAAAACGGGCCTGGGCTTAACCGACACCCAAAACGACGACAGGCTGTCACGTGGCATGCTTCCGCATTTCCGTGTTCTAAACCATTACCCATCGCTTGATATCCAGTAATAGTGGCTTCAGACATTCTGACAGATTGGATGACTACTTTTCCACCAAACCGCTCGCTACAATAATTGCTATGCTTTACCAGCATTAACTGGGAGACAGCCTCAAATTATGACGCGCTGCCGAGGCTGCGGTGCAGGCTGAAAGTGCTTGCATGGAAGTTTTAGATGGTCTGAAAAATTTTGACTCATCCAAACATATGGAATAATGAAGTGGCTGGGCAAACAACAAATATCTCAGTTCTAAACGTCGCACCGACGATGTGCAAAAAGATTTACCCATAAAAGACCTGAAGCGTTCGATCTGAAGCGATCTCATGGGAACTTCTGGATGCACGGGATGATTCGGTAGCCGATAAAATACCCTTTAGCAGTGTAATCAGGAGCGCTTGATGAAGAAAGCTAGAATCCAAAGTAGTCCAATCTTCGAGTATCTTGCTGTCGGGCTAAATGTAGCAGGCTTATTAGGTGGGACTGGTCGTGCTATCTGTGACTGATTGGTCCTTTTTTATCCTTTACCGACAGTTTAAGAGGCAAGAAGCACCTTCATAATTTTTTTAAACACAAATTAAGTAAAGTAAGTACGACTAGGTGACAATTTTAGCCTTCCTCTCAATGAGTATGCTTTTTGCTCCCGTCTTCCCGCTTCGCACTAGCTCATGTAGGCGATCGGAAAACCATGCCGAGCACTTATTCTACCCAGAAAAGATGTGTTTGACCGGGTGAGGTAAGAATCAGTCCTAATACGAGGCTCATCGTGAGCTCAATTCCATCAGCTCACGCCCAACTTCGCACGGTTTAGAAGCGAGCTCATCCAAATTGCTCGAAGTCGTGGGGTTACGCACGGCAACTAGCCACTCAACAGGCACAGAAGATACCCCCACCTTACTCGGGGGACGATCTTAAATGTGTAAGGAACGCCTCAGCATTCGGATGATCTGTAGACGTACACCAAAATATTGATACTTATTTTGAGCCACGTTGTTTGGTTCATGAGTTTACAAATTTTCATCGTTGTTGGGTACCCTCGAATAATTTAGCCCTCATTTTAGTTGCCTGTAGGCATGTATATCCATTGATCCCTTTCCGGTCCTCTACGGTCATGAAGGGAGCAAATTTTTTTCAGTATATAAAACTGTAGTAGAGGGCACAGCTTTCACTGCTTGCTTTAAACCACCGACACCGGCCTCACTTACACACATGGGATAACCCAGGCCATTCCCTATGCCAAAGCAAACATCCCCAGTTGACGCATAAGCCGCCTGGTCCCCTTTCGAATTCCAAACACCCTCTGATACCGAATTGTTGGAGTAACAACCGAAGTCATGACGAGACCCTCTATACTAATAGTAGATTCATTCCCAAACTTGTAGGGAACATGCGAATCATTGCACCGGATATCCTTTCTTGTACACACTAATATAATAACCACTGTTTTACCCATCGTTTGCTTCTGGATCTTCTGCAGCAACCCATCTAGAAAAAATGAACAGGGAACGTTGGTGAACTGATGTGTGTTTTCAGAATCCACTAACCGATGATGAGATGAGAACTAATTTGAAGAGAGGAGTAAAATGGCAGACAAATATCAGGTAATTGCCAAAGGTCTTAACTGGAAGCTTGCATTCGTGCTCAACTCTACTCCGAACTCTCCAGATAAATATCCTGAACAGTCGTAGAAGATACCAGTTTTAGCACCGTACATGGCTTACGTTTTTGGACTGACTCTCTTACGTAATGCGCACTTCTAGATAAATGTTTGGCAGTTTGTCACAACTTCTTATGAAATTTCTGCAAACGCAGCCGTGCTTGAGTTTGGAAGTTAAGGTTCGATTGCAAACATTCACCGTTTTATTGGTTGCTCAAGTGGCCCCCATCTGTCCTCGGAGCCTGGAAACTCAATTGGGAACTTTTCATGGCGAAACAAGATTACGTCGTTTCAATGCTTTAACAGGTTAATAATTCACTACCTGCTTCATATCCAATAGTTGACGAAGATAAGCTGACATCCACTGCTTCGATTGGCTGATAGGAACATATCTTTCTAGGGATCCTGTTGGCTGCTTTCAAATCATGTTGCGTTGTGGTCTGTCTCCCTTTGATTCAGGCAATGCCTTGGTAAGTTTTTATATAAGGAACTTTTGGCTCCTGGTCTAATTTTTGTTGCGTCATGGTCTGCCCTCTTGTAATATGATAGATTCTTACAGCGCCTATATTTGTAGTGGTTCACATTTTTACCTGATTAGTGCAAACTGAATTTTTGTTGCGTTGCCTGATTTTCCAGGTTTGCCTGCATGAAAATCTAATTTTCCGGAATTGACCCTAATCGTGTACGAGATGTGTAATTCGTGTGTTAAGCTGCGAGTTGGGTTCCCGGCTGATGGTGTGAGTAGCGTTGTCCCAAAATACCAGTTTCAAGATGTATTTGGGCCAGAGCATTTATGTGGTGGGTTATGTAGTTCATTATAATTATTTATCACAGCTGCCATTTTGTTGCCACTACGAGACCCTTGGTTTTAGAGGTCAAGCCGCTTCAGCGTGTACTAAGCTGGGAGTCAAAGTATGCGGCCTGTTCCATAGGTCTAAATACTCAACTAAAGAGGACTTGCGACCGCTGGTTGACGACGCAGAACAGTAAGTTGGAAGACGTTACACATCACGTCAGATAGTACCACATAGGTTGTAACTGACAAGAAACCCCTATCTTATTTAATTTAGGGGTTTTATGAGGTTTCATTGCACGCAATAAGTGTTTTTTGGCGTTATGTTGAAGCTTCATTGATCAAACTGATCCTTGAGAAAGGGACGCTTTGAATACAAACGCTGCCGAATTTCAACTACGCTGAAACGTAGACTTAAGGGAGCAAAAACTACACATGGTAATGAATAACGGAGATACGCTCCCAACTTCAAAACTGGTGATGGCCCTCAGAAAATAACAATAAAGATGGCTTTATTTTTGGACCCGTTGGAGAGATGCTTATTTATAATTGATTAAGTAATCACAAACAAAACATGACTGATATCAATAAAACAAAAGCTAAAGCAAAACGAGAGGAACGTGACTATGACGCAATACACTGTTATCAATCGTATAAATACGGATGCTGATATAATGAATTCTCTACTGTACTAGCCGGTTGGGTACAGAAGGCCTACAGGGTGACAATTATTGCCAGGAGTGGGTGACTTTGAACGGTTAAGTCAGTAGGCCGTTACACGTTACTGTAATAGGAATAAGGGCAAAAAACCCACAAATACGGCACAAAAGGAAGATACTCTCGCTTCAAGAATGAAAGTAGACTTTTAGTGGAATAGATTGCCCCCGGGGCGTAGACCGCTGTCGACGATGTACAGAAAAGCATAGATGTTATGAACTGGGCGACTCAAGTGTTCATCTGGCTGTCAAAATTTGGGACGGATCCAGGGCAGTAGTACAAAGGATACATACGAGAAGGCGGCCAAATGTCAGGAGACTATCATGCATATTGACCTATATGGACCGGGAAATCGGAGCGTCAGCTGGAATGTGGGATCGTATTTAGGGATTACGTAGTGCGTGAAGGCCTACACACTTGGCGCAACTCTATCATAGTGTAATCACACTAACATTTCATATTTCTTGAGTAATCTGGTGAAAGACCTGTTAGATTGGTAAGGGGGCATTGCATTGATTGCGATCCAGTGATTAGCCGAGACCGTCAGAGAGTTGATGAGCCAGTGGAATCACTGGAGTTGATGAGAATCTTGGGAATTAGAGGCTGGAATGTGCAACCTAAGTTGCAGAGCAGCAACCGGCGAAAGAGCGCCGCAGTGGAAGGTCGAAAAGAGTGTTGGGCCCTAAAGACTTGTTTTGAACGGCTCAGGCTTTAATAAATGCTTGGGGGGTCGTAGAGAGGAGACGAAAAGTTTTTTGATAGTGGCAAAGAAATGAATAGAGTCACCCGTATAGAAGGGGACCAGGTCTCGACCTAAATAATGGAGTAAAGCTAAAGATCGTGCGTCTACGGTGTATATATGTCAAACTAAACGGCAAGTAGGAGATACTGGACCGCAAGCTGTTAAGGTGATACGCAGCCTTGGCACATCCGGATTGCAAGTGAGCCGACATGTAATCGGGTGCTACGAAATGTTTAACCGAAGAAGCCTGAAGGTTGTAGGGCACAGAAGTTTCTGACGGAACGTGGACGACAAATAAGAGAAGCAACCCACAGGTTACACACTGTACAAAACTGTAGGGTGAATCGGGAACCGATGTAACCACGGTTATCTTCACGGTTAGCATCACAGTAAACGGCATACGAGAAGAATGAGCACACAGGCTAATTGGGGGGAGTAAGAATGGAGGAAAACCAGGGACATAGCATATATAAGCTGTCGAGAGAGATAACTATCACCAACCGTGGACAACAAGAATATTGTTTTCTGCACAACTAATGCAAGCGCAACACGTCATTTGCGCCAGACCTTCGGTTTCCTCCTGATGAGTCGGGATACTGCGATTAGTTTTGGTGTGGGTATTGAGACAAACAGAAGTGATAATAGAGACCGCTGGTTAGGGTCGATCAATTCCCGCAGCGTCCAATCCGGCTTTGACCGCAGCCTTTTTCATGTGCCCGAGGGCTGCATTGATTTCAGCAGCTTGTCTGGAGGGTACAGCCGCGTTTCATATGTCCTTGTTTTGTTTGACTCGATGGCCAAAGTTTGCAAAACCACCTCTCGAATCCGTGATGTATGTTCCTGCGCGCCTTGGACGCACAATGCAAATTTTTGCATTGTGGGTGAAATCAAAACATTATGTTGCACTTTTTGCATATGTGCTCAGTCCAAAAATCGCCCTCATCTGCCCTCACGTTTTGCGATTTGTTTTAACTGATCTTCTCTGGAAACTTTTGGCGCACATTCGACTTTGAACTTGGTGTGTTTAGTATGGCTTTGGAAGTGGTTTACAAGCGTCCGTCGAGAAATTTGTGGCTGTATCCTTTTCACTTTTGACGCCACGTATGGAGGCCTTTAATCAATACACGAAGGATAACTTTGTGGTATTTTTTGCATTCATCCAGTAATCGAAGCACCGATGCTGTTTTGCTTTACGAATTGGTGTACCACAAATTCAGCAGGCGACCTACAAGACTAACGGAAAGCCGGGGAATCCGAAGAAGCTTGGCACATCCGGATTGCAAGTGAGCCGACATGTAATCGGGTGCTACGAAATGTTTAACCGAAGAAGCCTGAAGGTTGTAGGGCACAGAAGTTTCTGACGGAACGTGGACGACAAATAAGAGAAGCAACCCACAGGTTACACACTGTACAAAACTGTAGGGTGAATCGGGAACCGATGTAACCACGGTTATCTTCACGGTTAGCATCACAGTAAACGGCATACGAGAAGAATGAGCACACAGGCTAATTGGGGGGAGTAAGAATGGAGGAAAACCAGGGACATAGCATATATAAGCTGTCGAGAGAGATAACTATCACCAACCGTGGACAACAAGAATATTGTTTTCTGCACAACTAATGCAAGCGCAACACGTCATTTGCGCCAGACCTTCGGTTTCCTCCTGATGAGTCGGGATACTGCGATTAGTTTTGGTGTGGGTATTGAGACAAACAGAAGTGATAATAGAGACCGCTGGTTAGGGTCGATCAATTCCCGCAGCGTCCAATCCGGCTTTGACCGCAGCCTTTTTCATGTGCCCGAGGGCTGCATTGATTTCAGCAGCTTGTCTGGAGGGTACAGCCGCGTTTCATATGTCCTTGTTTTGTTTGACTCGATGGCCAAAGTTTGCAAAACCACCTCTCGAATCCGTGATGTATGTTCCTGCGCGCCTTGGACGCACAATGCAAATTTTTGCATTGTGGGTGAAATCAAAACATTATGTTGCACTTTTTGCATATGTGCTCAGTCCAAAAATCGCCCTCATCTGCCCTCACGTTTTGCGATTTGTTTTAACTGATCTTCTCTGGAAACTTTTGGCGCACATTCGACTTTGAACTTGGTGTGTTTAGTATGGCTTTGGAAGTGGTTTACAAGCGTCCGTCGAGAAATTTGTGGCTGTATCCTTTTCACTTTTGACGCCACGTATGGAGGCCTTTAATCAATACACGAAGGATAACTTTGTGGTATTTGTGCATTCATCCAGTAATCGAAGCACCGATGCTGTTTTGCGTTGCGAATTGGTGTACCACAAATTCAGCAGGCGACCTACAAGACTAACGGAAAGCCGGGGAATCCGAAGAAGCCAGTAAGTCGAGCGTATTTCTAAGAAAAAGTACCAGCTGTTCGGTGCGGTTTTGTCTACGGAGGCAAAGGAACCAACTGACAGTCACCTCTTATTTTCTTGAACGCAACCACGAGTTTTCGAAGTTTCTGTACGACCGGCTTCCAGTTAATCGATGGCTAACCGAAGGTGAATTAAGCACCTGCAAGGCCCTTCTGAAATATGGAAAGCCCTAATGTGAGGTGCGGGAGTTTGTAGTGGATGAATTTTTTCAAGATTCTTACCACTCAGGATATATACAACTACCTCCGGAAGCGTCCACCGGCTATGTGGATGAAGGGTCGCAAAATTAGGTTTCAATGTAGCAGATGATATGCCTTTGGTGCTGGCAAAACCTCGGGAAACCTGATGCGTCCTTGTGTGTCAGTCAGAGGAAGGTCACTATAGCCACATGTGCTTCTCCCGATGGCAGTAGATAGCTTTGTTCCGATGCTTTCCAGATGTAGTGAATTGGATGAATTTTTTCAAGATTCTTACCACTCAGGATATATACAACTACCTCCGGAAGCGTCCACCGGCTATGTGGATGAAGGGTCGCAAAATTAGGTTTCAATGTAGCAGATGATATGCCTTTGGTGCTGGCAAAACCTCGGGAAACCTGATGCGTCCTTGTGTGTCAGTCAGAGGAAGGTCACTATAGCCACATGTGCTTCTCCCGATGGCAGTAGATAGCTTTGTTCCGATGCTTTCCAGATGTAGTGAATATAGACGGAGCGCATGCAACAAACCGCCATGGGTAAGTCTTTGAAACACCTAATATTCGGCACGTAGATATAAGCTGTACATCTTCTCGAGAACGGACGGCATGGAAACCAGGCGTTCGGTTATGTATGTATTCGTAGAGAGCGAACAGTTTGCTTCCATGCGTAGACCGTTCGAATTATTCGAGGGAATGATTGGAAAAACTTATCCGGTTAAAACTTTTGTAGTGGACAAGTTGGCGGCGCAATTGCGTGCAGCAAGAATCGTGTTCGGCTCTGACATGATGCTTTGCTATTTTCATGTCCGATTGCGTGCAGAATCGTGTTCGGCTCTGACATGATGCTTTGCTATTTTCATGTCCGCAAAGCCATCAGGAAGCACGTATATAAATTAAACAAACGCTTGATCTGAGTATGTTGTGTTACCGGCCTAGTTGTTTTTCTTTCTCAACCAACCTATACATCGTTCTAGTCAAATCCCTACCCCGGATTACCCTACCAGCTCTGTCTAGTGAGTGGTGCTGTCGGTTAAACTCTAACTGACAAAAACGAAACAAAAGTCAGCTTTTCCTCACTACTATGGCACATTGTACACCGATGTATTTACATCGAATCCACATGATGATTTGCTCCACAGTTCACTAAACACACACAACTACGCGGTACGCTTCTGCTAGACATGGTAGCTCACACCAACGTTCAGGCGCCGTTTAGCCATAGTGCACTCGCACTGAGTATCACTTTGCCGTCCCCACTGTCACATTGGCAACTGTCATTTCACTGCCTCCTCCGCGACTTGCCTCTGCCAGCGACTGTTTGCTGTCTGCTTGTCCAAATTGATTGAGCTGTTTTTACTGGCCTTGCTTTCCCCCGACCGAAAAAAAACTGGTAACTGGAGTAGTCTATTAATGCACAAAACCGCACTTTGACTGCTTGGATGGTTTTCCACCTTGCAGATCTGGTAGCATGCACGAGGGATGAAAACCTCGTGTGGTGGATGGGTACGCCCTGCAGAGAGGGTCGCTCTGTTACGTTGCACCATGGTGCGTTCGTATACCCACCACCCCTCCAGTAGCACGGGTGCATCGCCCATCGCCGGTGGTTCTGAGCCTGGCCTTTAAATTCGGGAAATAAAAAAAAGAGCACTGCTGTTTTCTGATTGTTACTGCTGGTGTTGGCCTCGCCTCGGTTGAGCTATTTGGCAATGCCATAAACAATAACAAAAACTGGCCTTTTCGCCTGTCCAAAAGTATTCAATAAAAAATCAATATACCTGGGATAGCCAGAAGAAACTCTGCGATGCCCATGGCCTACGTCGACGTGCGTTGCTGTAGCTGCCTTCGTCAATATCGAGGCTACACCGCGCCAAAACCTACCTCGTCAACCAAACAAAAATGACAAACCAAATTTGCTGCTCCCAGGAGTGGACACATACAACACATATAAACATACATTTAGACTCCCGACTCTCCACTATCAACATCCGAGGATAGCATCGAAAAATCTTCGTCACGCACCACTCACTGATTAAGGCTGATAGTAGTGCTTCGGGGACTGGGGACCTTCTCCCTCGCATCCACCTTCCTTCCTAGATTGTCCTAGTATTGTCCTTCTTACTAACAACCCCCAGGAATTTACACCCCCCAGTCGTTACGAGTTTGGTTTACCCTCACCACACCGCCTCTTAGCCCACATGCAGTAAACTGTCCTGTCTCAGGTAGTATAGTTATATTGACAATCTTAGCTTCACTCTGATGACTACACTACTGAGTACAGATTCATCCTTATCCTGTCTTGTTTAATCACCTGATGTCCTTCCATAACTGTGGTAGACGATCATTTTTTTCCCTATTAAAGGACTATATCCTGTCTGATAACCCCTATAACTCTCCAGACCCTATTGATCTCATCTCATTTCATTTTCTCCCCAAGCTTCGACCCGTGGTAATGCGCGCTATGGACTATCTGTTTGGCTGTTGTCAACTCCACCCGATTCGTGCATCACGAAGGAAGGGATCCCCGATCTGAAAATAAAAGGGAAAACAACAACAAGACTGCACATCTCAGCCTAACAACCTAATTCACGACGTCCACCACGGGGCTGTCCAGAAACCGAAGTACTTCAGTGCAGTGATGGTACGGCGCTGGAATACCCGGTTTGATAGCATACCCGCAATTGTTCCCCTCTTAAGTTTGTCCAGGCCCTCTCGCTCACTGGTTCCCATACCGACAACCACAATCAACCTTCATTGTTCCCGGCCACCACCGGAAGGCGTTCATTTCAATCTGCCGAACCTTCTGCCAGATGCAAAGATCTCGACGGCTTTTATTCGTACTCCTCACCGAATGAGTCAATTATTGCTCAGCTTGCGTGAACTCGTTTCCCAAGAAACTTTTACACTCGACCCTGCTTCATCTGCAACACTAGTGAGTCGCTTCACTGCACACTGTACTTCTGCGTTTCCTGCTACCGTTTGTCCGTAATACATTTTTACCCCACTACACCACCCCCACATACCTTTCCGTGGCCATCCGCCATAGCCCAAGGCCATGAAGCCCTAGTGACGGTTCCGGACTTTAGTTCAAACCGGCCTGCCATGTCGTGGCAGCTCTGCTGCATCTCCATATCCATTATTCCGGCCCTACACTTCCTGTAGTTTGAAGTTTTTTTTTTTTTTCCTCATGTTCCAGTCTGGAAGCTCTTTGTTATGCCCTCACTTGTATTGTTTTCTTTGCCCGCCACTTTTAAACCTCAACGTTCAGATCTCGTGCAATCTGATATGCTCTCCATAGGACATAGAGTCCTTGTAATTTTGGATTCCTACCCATGCCACCTCAGGTGTGATAAACTCTACTCCAATAAGGTTTACTGTTTACGTCACTTCCCCTTTTCCCATTAAACACAAACCCCACCAGTCATGCCTTTATTCTGACTGTAATGCTATGATCATGCCCGACGGTATGCTACCCACCAGTTGGGAATAATAATAATAATAATAATAACAATAATGTATTTTTGCTCATAGACACATTTTGCCGGCACATACTTCACTGCATGGGTCGCCTCGAAAGCGCTGACAGTAGGTTTATAGTTCATCGTATTACAAGCACTCAGATTCCGGCAAGACCTGCAGCTTCTGCACCACACTGATCCCCGATTTGTTTCCTATCTTACGACCTCCTGGTTTCACATCACCCGAAAATGGGACATACACGCACAGTCCGGATTTATTCATTTCAATAGTTCGACCAACAACCGTGTGGAAAATGCGAATGGC
This sequence comes from Opisthorchis viverrini, assembly GCF_000715545.1. NCBI lineage: Eukaryota > Metazoa > Platyhelminthes > Trematoda > Opisthorchiida > Opisthorchiidae > Opisthorchis > Opisthorchis viverrini. The sequence goes on from NW_008751740.1 coordinate 55,134, forward strand.
CACCTCAAAGACCAAGTGCACTACTCCGACGCGTTAGAGCATGCAATTCAAAGGGGTCAGGGCACGCCGAGTGGCTCGCGCGGGAATTTTAGATGCACACATCGTACCGCTGCGACAGACGGCAAATCCTGGAGGGTGACGCCTACCACCTTAACGTGGTCTGTCGAATGACAACATATGCATGCTTTCCCGTTTTGAGGCACTTGGGACCGCGACCGGTGAGGCTGCTGGAACAAACAATGTGAGGTAAAGCTACGTAAAATAACCTATATTTTCCGGCACAAACACTCAGATGCTCCCAGACTGTTGACAACTGTGCCGGAGAATGCAGATGCCATTTCTACCAGGCGATTTGGCCCCCCTGCATACACCTGTCCTCCGCATTTCGGGACCAGTGCGTTCCGAACAGTAAGAACTATTCACCGTTGACCTGTTCTTAGCTTGCTTCTTAAACCACCAACGATGGATGTCGGATTACAACCTACCGGAAAAAGGCGCACCCAAACCACCGCCAACGGCTTTTGACGGCCTTCGTAAACACCAGAACCGAGTGATGGATAAGCTTTAGAGGCTGAAACCCAGGAGAGCTAAAGCCATCTTTAAGCGATTGATTGTTCAGCGGCAAATCCTGCTGCGTCAAGGCTCAAAGTCTGCAACTGACGGCCTGCCATGGGTGGTCGAGGATACTGCACTTCAACCCAGATGGCGGTCTAGGAACGCAGACTTGGGCTTTTGTATGCCAGGCCGACTACTACCAGTGACCACTGGTGTGCAACGGATCACGTATCACTTCACACCGACTGTTGTGCTGGTGAACCTTGCTCGATGTGTGGTGGTGCTCTTCAGGCTTGTCCTCCGTGTGCCCATGTTTTCGGGTCCAAAAAGAAACTACTCAACAGCCGTGAGTAAATGTCTGGCAACTACGATTAACGCTGTAGGGCGCCAGTTAGATGAAAGAGACGAAGATGATTTCATGTGACCCATCGGCTCCGGACAGTTGTTAATGAGGCCCTATGCATCTCTCGAGTGGTGCAGTAAGCAGGCATGAGAAATAACCGCTGAAGATGGTATTCTGTGAACAGGCATCTGCGACAACATAGCCGGTGAAGTGCATTTTGAGTAAGTATTTCTACCCGCCGCCTTATGGTGATATTTCGATAACCTAAATGGTATCTTGCCCCATTTCAGGACGTCAACGACCAGATGAATACTCCTCACGAAGAGCATGCGCCTCCCGGAGGGACACATATACACTTAATGACGTCCATTTTGAGCCTTTTCTCCGGTGCAGATGAATGAGTGCGCTCCGGCCTCGAGTAATCCAGCCCCGTGTTAGTCGTGTGCGTCAGCTGGGTTCTTTCAGCTATCCGCTATGATCGACTTGATTCCGTGTTGCCAATCAGTACACCTCGGGGTCTTCCTTGCATAATTCGTAGCCTATAATGAAAAACTCTGCTTTTTGCCAGCAGACGTGCACGACGTTTAGCAAATAATGAAGGTGGACTACCAAATTTTGACTGATAACAGGAATCATCGACCAACACTTGTTTGCACGAATGCACCTACGCGTATTCTGCATCTCCAAAGGCCATGTAGATTCTAGAATGTTCAGGAAATTGGTTCGGATGGAAAAATATGTGCAAGTTTGTTCCAATGTAAGTGAGTCAACGTGTCCCACGATTCGCGATTTTTCGTTACATCAGGTAACGTATTCAAAGTCGTTGGTGTTTGTTGACCTTGAGGATTCGCTCACTTAAACAAATCGCCATAGTAGATGATTTTCGATAATACAGAGACATACAATATACATTGACGTTCTACACTATGAAGTGTCAAGCCTGAAAATGAGGTGGCTTTTGAGAAATCGATTCCATTGTGCGAATACTGGGTGGCGTATTTGCCTTATAATCAACAATCCCAATGAAAATGCAAATGGACATGTTAAAAGACGTGTTACAAGCTTATAGCCAGGAAAATGCGATCTAGAATGTGACTCAGCCAAACGTGTCTTATGCGGATTTACTAAATGGACATCCCTATTAAGGTGAACGGTGTGAAATTAGGGGGGGGGGACAGCTAATTTCTTGCCGTGGTCCACCACATGACGATATTTGCCCCCAGCCAAGTTTTGAGGCACACTGGCCCTCGCACATTTAGGCTAAAGTTCCATCAGACGGACCGACGCAAAGTGACAAACACGTAAATGACGTAAGTTTTAGGTGTAGATTCCAAAGTGCCCCCAAACTGAGAAAAGCAAGGAAACCCATAAATGCGTGCCGCACTTACGCGCACTTGTTCAGGTAGTCCGAAGACACTCGTTTCTTAACGTTGTGTTAGACCTTCACCTGTGCATCGCCTTACTCAGTTTCTCGTTCACTGACGGTGGCTAGCAGAATATAAACTAACAAATAATAATACATTTTTAATGATGGATACTACAGATCATCAATGCGAATGGTCAATAGATGGTGGTCAAACTCCGCCCCGCATCTGATGGGAGGTGAAGCTTATTGCAGAAATTGTGGATCCGATTTGCAGTGCTAGTTTACTCTCGTTTAATAGTCAAGTGATATCAATGGATGTTTCAGAGGACGCGTGAGAATGTTCAGTTTTTTAAGACTGCGTGCATAAAGGATGTCTACTTTCTTGTCTAATGACTTGTATATGCTTAGTTCTTGTATGCCGATAGATGAATTTGCAGCAAACGGCTTTCCTCTTTCCATTTGGGGCTGCCACCGAGGTATGGATGAAGACTCCGTGGTCACAACATTTTGAGGATGAGGATGTGGGCAAATTTCTGGATTTCGAGGGTGTTGAAGAGGTAACTGTACTAAGGACTGACAGATGTAAGTTGAAGGCACTGATAAATCCCATCGGAGGCTGGGCAAATGCGGCCCCAGACGTAGCCAGAAGAAGTGGACTGGGTCACCGCGCAGAAAGCACTTACGGAGGAGTCCAATGCACCGGTCAACAGTTATGATACTATGAGGCAGATCAAGTTGGCTAAGACGGGACCAAGATGCGACCTGACTGTGTTTCTGTCCGGTTTACAGCAGTGGTTCGACCGTGCCCTGCCGCGGCTGGACGGAGTGCCGCGCCAGCGGCCGTTGTCTGACCGGTTCGTCGGTCTGCAGCCAACACTTGGTGCCTGATTGCGGTGGGCAATAGCAACTGGCCGGTTGAGTGCCGAAAAGTTGGCGTATCTGGCACAAACATTGGACAAGGCACCACGGGCCACGTTAGTCTCCGGAGAAGAGGAACGACTCGCCAGCGGAGGGCCTGCAGAAAAGGCGGGCCAATTAACCGGACGGCCTGTAGCCATGGAGACCGAATTGTGAAAGCGCGCTTGAACGAACCAGTGCTACAAATGTGGTATGCCTGATAACTGGAAGAACCCAAGCGTCTGTAAGTAATAAACTTTTGGATCACGCCTCCTATATGGGGTGGGTAGTACGATTGGTGCTGTGAAGTGATGGGAAGAGGGGAATGCGCCTGATTGATACAGGAGAAAGAGTATTACTGGGGCAGGGAGGGAGTGAAGCTGAATATAAACCTCGTGCACTAGACATCAGGGCAGCGGATGGATACTGGCTAAAAATTGAAGGATTCTGAATGCAATCGATGCACCTAGGCAACAGGTCGTTGCAGCACGAGTTCCTGATCTACCCAAGCATAGAGCAAACAATTTTGGTGGAAGATTTTCTCAAGAGGGCAGAATCTGTTGTTGACCTGAAGCAACCAAAACTGGTGACAAGTATGACTCAGTCAAGTTTTGAGGCTACTCAAGCACTGTCTTGAGCGTACTGCGAGCCCGGAAACTCCCGTCCTGTAATTTGCCATCATTACAACCTGAAGTTGAGAAGTACTCCAAATGGTTCACATGCGATGAAGATCCGCTTGACTATGCTCGTGTATCGAACATAAGATGCCGCTCTCGTCCGGATGCTTCCGAGTTTAGGGTCCCCGTCCGCCGCCGCTCACCTATAGGGAGAGGTCTATAAACAGGTTCAAGAGACGTTGAAAAATGATCGAGGGAACCGACACTGCGTTCAGATTTCCGGTTGTGCTTGTAAAAAAGCTAAACGGGCACTACTGATTTTGATTAGATTTTCGGAGTCTGAGTTAACTGACCGTAAATCGGGTTGTGGCTGTTTCTTCAGGCGCAGAGATCTTTAGTTCACTCGAACACTCCCGGTATTTAACTACTAGCAACAAGGTTTCAAGTCAAAGTGCCAAGAGAAAATGGCATTCACTTTTGGGTACGCGCAAAATCAACTTGGAGGAATGCCATTCGGAGGCCAGAGGTGCCATTTACGTTCCGGCGTTCGGTGCTTCGTTTGACCAAGGATAACTGACCGAAATCGGGTTGTGGCTGTTTCTTCAGGCGCAGAGATCTTTAGTTCACTCGAACACTCCCGGTATTTAACTACTAGCAACAAGGTTTCAAGTCAAAGTGCCAAGAGAAAATGGCATTCACTTTTGGGTACGCGCAAAATCAACTTGGAGGAATGCCATTCGGAGGCCAGAGGTGCCATTTACGTTCCGGCGTTCGGTGCTTCGTTTGACCAAGGAACTAAAGGGCTTTACACCGTACGCAGACGATATCAGTGTGTAGGGTGATTTGCAACCGGAGAATGCTGCTCAATTGAAGGTAATATTGAAGCGTATTCGAGAGGCTGGCCGGTGGATAAAACAAGTCGAGAAGAGCTCCCTTGAAGTTCAGTGACACTGCTCTGGCGTAAAGTAGGTCACGGAGAGATTGGCCCACTTTCCGCAAACTCGCAGAAACCCAGGACTCTGCAGCCTCCAATCCAACTTTACAGCGGTTTTTTGGACTAACAGTAGAGAAATGAAGCGATCAAATATGCCAGTCGTGTCCCAACTAACGCTAAGTAGAAGTACTCAGAAAGAATGATTGAGAACGAATGCTTGGCGATCGGTGGGGCACGGATTAGTGGAGGCCACACCTGCTGGGACAAAGTTTTTGCGTTGAGACCGACCACAAACCGCTCGAGGGTATCAGGACCAACAGAGGAAAGCTTGCGCGGAACGCGAGTTCACGATCTTACACGTGATAGAGAAGAGAAACCACTTTTCTGATTGGCTGTCAGCACCAGAGTTTGGAGACGAGGCCCCGAAGATAATTTAGTGCCAACAGTTTAGTCGTCGAACTGGATCCCAGACTAATACGGCAGGAAGCCGTATTACGGAGGTTTCAGCCACCTTGTTGGATGGAAGAATTGAAGAGTACGGGGAGGGGGACAGTGAACTGGAGGTAGGCCGAACACGAATGAAGCTGGCGTAACATCCTATGCTGCCCGTGACACTTCGCGTCTTGAGACAGAAGCTTATCGTTGAATGCCATGAGATGGCACACATAAGGTGCGTCAAGACGTATAATCTACTTCAACACAGGACCTACTAGTCAGGGATGAGAAGTGAAGGAATACGTTATGTGGTATTTCGCAAGTGGTGACAACTGGTGAAAGGGGATACGACAGGGACATATCACCCTATGAAACCTATCCCTGTATCAGAGATCGGTGCGTTATGGTCTGTTGGCCTAATGGGCCCCTTTTTGTTGACAGTAAGTGGAAATCTACATACTTAGTGATGACAGAACACCTGTCTCGGCAGGTGGAGGTGACCGTCGTAACAAAGAAACTTTCAGTGGAGCGGCAATGCACCACATTTTAGCGAATCATGGCGTACCATAAATGATCCCAATGATAAGGGCCCTTCTTGACAGGGAAGGGTTCCGGACTTGCCTGCGGAAGCTGGGCATAAAGCAGTCAGAGGCGGCATCGTAACCCCGCAAAAAATTCGCCCAACCTAACGCACAATCAAGTGATTAAGAAGTGTTAGGCAGCTAAAGGAAGTGGCTGCGAAGTGAACTCGTCTCTGATGCAGTTAGCACATCATGCGTCAATCCAGTCACCTGCAAGAGAGTCCTCATTTATATTGGTGCGCCTTAGGCATACAAGCCTTACAATTGATCAGGAAATTAGGTTGTGGCCATAAACGCGCCTGTTGCAGGAGGAGCTAGGAAAGGAAAGAAAAAGAGCTCGAGAATACGTGACCGCAGTTCAGGAGTGGACTAGTCAGAAAATGGCACGTAGGAAAGCATAACTATTCCACATAGACACAAACGTCAGACGAAAATGTTGTCAGAATCCCAGAAGAAGCAGACTGCTGTCACGGAAGCTCGGCAAGGCTGAGTGGCAAGGCCTGTTTGTCGTCACCTACCGCCTGGGGAACGCTTATAAATTTCAGGGCGTTCGAGAAATAAAAAGAGTAAACGGTGCCCAAATTCGAAAGTGGCATGATACATCCGAAGAGGTGCCGACTAGACCATTTGCTCGGATCAGAACTAATGGAGGTAGATAGGACATCAGTGACACGCACGCAACCTTTGAACGGGAAAGATGTGTAACGATGTGTAATGCCGATTAACTCTGCGGTCAGTCTATGAGTAGCGGCCAGGCTCCGTCCCGCATCTGACGGAAGGTAAAGTTTATTGCAGACATTGTGGAACCGCCTTGCAGTGTTCGTTTACTATCGTTTACTAGTCAATGAATATCAATGAATGTTCAAGAGGACGCACGAGATTGTTCAGTTTTTAAAGACCATGTGCATATGAGATGTCTATTTTCTTGTGTGCTGACTCGTGCACGCTTAGTTCGTGATTGTCAAAGGTCTTTCCTCTTTTCATCTGCATCTGGTTTTGAAGCCACAGCCGTCTTATGCTAGGACTGTACTCGTGAGGTTACTAGTTGCATTAAACACCTAATTAAGTAGGATATACTGTTGTTAAACCGCTGTTTGAATAATGATTTGAACAGTCACTCATCAATGTTCAAAGGCAACTGTCCTGGCGACACTGCTCAGTGATGGTTTCCACGGGACAAATCACCTTGTTAGGACTGCGGCTGTGACCATGAGCCTTTTCCGCCTTGAGAAAAAGATTTTCGGACGTCCATGCAGTACTTAAAACGCTTTCCGCACTCCCCACAAACAAGCCCATCTAGCTGTACAACGGTCACTCAAACGAGCACGGTACATTTTAGATCTTGGCTTCTGCATGAAAACTTAGCCAGGCTTGTCTCTTCAGCTGTTGTGGTTCGTGCACTTTGTTGAACTGTGAAGCTGATGGGGAGGAGTAAGCTGAAACCTGAATACGCTTACACATGTTCCGGATCATGCATTTGAATCGCATGACGATATTTTGATCTGACTTCCGAATAAGTGAGTGCTTCCAGATTATGTTCAGGACCACATGTCCAGTCCTCCTGTTACCTGTAAGTGATAGCTGGACTCACCTTGCCCCATGATTCAGCAGGTCAGTGGTGCGTTCCGCGAAGTTTGACCATGTTATGAGGGATAACGGGTGACACTCAAACCACTCACAGAAAATTCTGAGAGTTTTATGTGTGTATGTGTTTACTTGCGAAACGTTGGTTTGTACTGATTAAATTTAACGCGGATTTCAGCCTACTTGAACCACAACCGCAAAAAGAAATGAAATTAGAACTCACCCACGTAAGACTTTCACTTCGGTAAGGGTGATATAACAGCTGTTGATTATAGTGTCAGCCTAACTGTGGTTATTAGCATCACCCTTGACTGAAAGAATGCGATATTTAAGCGCTGTACGAAAACATATCTGTGCAGACACATTTAACATATGTGCATTGCTGCAGCCAGGAAGCCACAAAGATCCCAACATTCATTTGGAGTCTAGCGCCTTACCATGTTTTGGTCTGTCTCTTGCAAAAAAATCGCCAGTATTTGTTGGAAACGGAAAATGTCATTCGCTTGAGCGACTTACAAAGGAATGTGTTCGTTGAATGTCATCCGGTGAACATGTAAGGGTCTTCAAAAGCGCACTGTCTACTTCAAAACAAGGCGTACTGACCACGTACAAAGAGTAATGTGCAGAGGGTTTTGTGCTCGGTAGTGTCAGTGAAAGTGGATTCAAGGGGGAGGCCACTGCATTTAGTACGTCTGTGTCGGAATTCGAAGGGCGATCGAGGGCGATGGTTGATGTGAAGAAGTGTTCAGTGACGTATGATAACAGTCAAAAAGTTATGGCAATGAGGAGCAATTTCTGCGAAAATCAAGGAACCAGCCATACCAAATAAAAAACAGTTGATCAGCCAGGTTGTAATGTTCCATTCCGTGGTAAATCACGGATACTTTTGAATTCCGTCATCTGGACAGGATACACTCCTAAAAATAATTGACGAGTGCTTCCAGGTTGTTACAGTGGGTTTGGAGAGCTACGGTGACACAAAGGAATTCCGTGACGGATGACAGCCGTCACTCAGACACTTACGTCCCTCACACTAGTTGAAGCTTAAAAATTTGCCCGAGGAATCAGGGTTGATGCTGCAAACGACAGAAAACGCGGCGCATTTCTTGCTTACTAAGTGGGTGACAGTAGTTAACTAACCATTGAGTGGGACGGTAGCATAGCTCGTTCGTCTTTAGCTGAGACCAAAGATTTCTGGAGCTCCGTTATACAGGATTTCTGCATCTGCCTGGTTCTGATTATCCTCAATATTTGATAAGGGCATGGTGATTTTTCGGTTGTGACACTCTTTTTCGCGTGGCATTCTTAGAAAAGGGGCATGGTCTCAACAATCCCTAATGGATTGGTACTGTTGCATCTTCAGTAGGACAACAGTGAATATGCGAAACATGACACCTGGTAACAAACGGCAAAGTAGTCATTTCCTGAATGTGTGGCAAAGTTGCCCGGGGCAAGGACTCCTTGCTAAGAAACGAGTTGCCAAATCATTTACGCCAGGTAAACGAAAGGTTTACTGGTAAAGGAGGGGGCTCAACTTGCGGTAATTACTTGAGTCTGCTGGATGATTATCATTGTGTCGACAACAGAGGCATCCAAGCGAAGATTAACAAAGGCCGATGAACTACGCCAAATGTATCGGGACGCAAATGAAGGTGCAAGTTGTACGAACGATTTGCCACACTTCTGTATAATAAACCAACGAGCGACTAACGTCGGCACGGTTCGGTTTGCCCCATGCTTTAGCACCATGTCCCCTTTCAACTTATCCCTTGTACCTGACTTCTATACAACAGTGCAGCCAGTGATTCTGCTTAGTTTTAGATTAGACCACATTTTTGAGACAAAAATTGCCATATTCTCTTAATTCGAATTATTCCATCTCCATCTCCATTTTTGCTCATTGTGACTCCGACCACTTACCCAACCGCCCAAGGTCACTCATGTCCAGCAACTGTTTTTCAGTGTCAGCCGGCTAAGTCTCTGAAGTTGTCCCACCACATGCACATTGCTCTCTACAAGTTGGGAAGGAAACCTAGTTTTATTATTTCATCGGGTACTCCCCACTGTTCACGACATTGTCCTCTTTTCATGCAATCCCCAGCACCCGCAAATCACTCATTCATGCTTTATTCTGACCGTAAACGTATGATCATGCCAGACGGTATGCCACCCACAGGTTGGGAATAAAAATAATTATTATTTTCACATAGAGAGCCAGGTTTTCTAGGCAAAATTTTTTTAGAAAACCAACAAGGATTTGGTAGACTAGGATATATCAAACACTCCTGCCCTGAATGCGACTAGATTTGGATAAGTTGCACACCTTAGTAGTTAAATAAGTTACCCGGTGAACCACACAGCCAGAACTCTATTTTAGAGAGCCGGTAATCGTTGACAGCCCCTGGTTTTTAGTTCTGCACCGTTTGGCATTACTTCATTACTGTATAGCCCGTCTGAGGTTCCACGATCATCACGCCGTAATGAGCCCCGTGTTGGTGGTGATAGCTTCAAGTAAAAAGTTCAGCTACAAAATGAACAGCCGAGTGAATTTTTATGTAGGTGAGCAGTGCATGATGATTTCAAGTGTAATATTTCATTCCTGAATTGGCTTAGTGTGTTGGAGACATGATTCCGCAGACATCTGATCGCAAAGAAAGCCCTAGGGTATCCCTATTAGTCATACTTCCATGACTTCTGGGGTACACGGCTATTTGCAGCTAAATTACTAAATTCAACTCTGCCACCCGTTCAACAGCTGGACCATTCAGGGTTACATTGGTACCATCCCAAAATATCGCGCTTCTATTCTTTTCGTCGTGTTACGAATACCTTTTGTCAATTTACTTTTGAATACAGAGCATTAACTGATGACAAGTCTTTCTTCTAAAATCACGTACTGGTTGCATCGTGTCCTGAAACGAAACTTCACAGTCGCCAGGTAACTATACTCTTTGAGGCATCCCACAAACAAAAATGGAGCCAGTTCTCATAACTCAATCACATTCTGTGTCAAGTCACGACGCTTACAATTAATTATCACATTGTCATCCATTTGTATTCCTATCTTTTATTATTTTTATTTTAATCGCTTTTCATTTACATATGTCTATATTTTCAATATTTTGAACTGACATAGAATACTACTCTGCAGATCAGCTACGGAATTGGTGCATGCGGTGCAACGGTAGGCGTCGCGTCTGATCACCACGCGTGCACAGCAGCGCTATGGGACATCTATGAATCTGATTCGTCCAACCACAAGAGCCAATCAGCGTAGAGGAGCTTGGATCACACATCCACCAATAGCAGTGTCCACTGTTCCATTCTACCTGCGCTTTCAGACTGCAGAAAACGCACTTGTCTACAAGCAGCCGAATCACGACAGGTCACAAAAATCGCCGTTTAATGGTGCATTCGAAAGGGAATTGGTGTAAAAGGAGGACAGCGATTTCTGTTAGTGTCCACTTGCTCACTTCCTCGGTCGGCTACAGCTCTCTGATTGGTCTAACAATGCTTTAGTGAAATTGCTTACCGACTAAGAAGTAATAAAGCTTTAAAGCTAACAGTGATCGTAAAAACACGTGGAGGAAATTGGGGATTCTGGTCAACATATTTTTACAGCTTGAGATACATGTCAGGTGCGAAAAATGCCTGGTTTTGCACAGGTCAGGAGAGGAAAGTGTATGCGAAGTGAACAGTGGAACGAAATTGCCGGACGCACGCACCCGTTTTGGGGGTGAGAAGAGCTCATGGTTGTGATACACAGTGCGATAGAGAAGTAACATGATTGATAGAAAAATGAACGAATTTGAAGCTAAAGAGAACATGGAAGCACTTGGAAAAATTGTGGTAGAAAATTGCTATCACAGTAGAGTTTTGGGCAGGTCATGTGGACGAATTTAGCTTGTCAAGTAAGAAAGTTGACAGAAAGCTGGACAAAGGCTGGCACTTTTTGGATATCGCGAAATCTGATGGGTCACAATGTGCTGATACCTTTGAGGCGCGAATGTACGATTGTTCCATAGCGAACAAAGGCGTATCTGGTGTAACTGGTCCAATAGAACTAGGTAGTGTCTAATACTGAAAGGGGAAAAAGGTTACGCAGTGGAACTTTGTGAGCCTGGTGATAGAAGCGTTTGTTAGATGAAATAAGTTGATGGACAATCACAATAATTTCCTAAGGAACGATCCAGGAAGAAAGACTATCCAAAAAGGAAAATGCTTACAATGAGACGACTACCGAGCCTTCTGATTCGTCCCAAGAAAGTTGTCTGAACAAGAACTGCACTCACCGAAAACGTTGACCACATATGAAAGTAAGTAAACTGGAAGGAGAGAGCCCGGATGCCCTCGTCAACTACCTTTGGGTATTCAAACTTTTTTGAGCCAGTTTTAGGAATTTTTCAAAAGCAATAAATGACATTTTACTATTTGCCAAAATAAATGCAAACTTAAACTTAGGTTTGATGCAGCAGGTTCGACGCAGCAACAGATAGTGGAGGAGAATGCAAAATATGTGAACGAGGTTCACAGAATTTTACCAACCCAGAGTCGTTCGACAGAGGACTTCGCTTGCAAATGTGGTGCACTGTGAGTGGTAATTTTTGTTATTACAGAATTACTCATAAAATGTTAGTAAACATCAATTTATCGTCTTTCGGGCTCCAGTAGCGGAAATCACAGTTTTGGATTGGCTCTTTTCCCGCCAGCGCCATCGACGAGTACTTGGTGGCCGCGGCTAAGACTGACAGATGTGCCAGCTGCAACGATAACAATAGCACTGAGATTTCTGAAAATTCTCGTGCTGTAACCTTGCGGATCTTCGGGAGATCTTTGCCCAAATCCACCAGCACAGTGTGTAGATAACGGTCGGTACCATAATGAAGTGGTCCAACCCGACCAAGAGAGCGATCAACGTCAGTTACCGTTACATAGGTTCACACTCAGCTAAGTTTGGTGGAGACGAAAATGTGGTAACGTGAAAGCAATGACAAAAACAGCAATAGCAGAACCTTGCTGTCCTTTATTAATCCTGAGAACCAACTCCTATTGCAAGAGAAGCATGGGTACAAGGGGAAGATTCCGGTCTGTCCCTTGAATAATCCAATAATGTCTACAACCCTTCCTTGGGTTTGGTGTTACTTGTGACTTTATAAGAAACGCAACAATACAGGGCTTTCCTCCTCACACCGGGGAATTTGCCGTCCAAAGAGGACGATTCTCTCTTGATCCCGCAAATGGAAAATTGAACCGGGAGGTATCCTGACAACAGTGACGACGTTTTTCCTGCAGTTGGGAAACTGGAACCAAGTTTGATGATATTACGTTGCCTATGTGTTGTGAATGGCTTTCAAATGTAAGGTTCTTCCCTACAGTTCTACGCTTCATACTCATTCTCTTTAGTGAGTGCGAACTTCTACTAAAAGGGTTGGCCCTCTGGTTCGTGTTTGACAGGCGGCAAATTATCAAATATACAATGGAATGTGGGCGTTCATTCCGGTTTTTCAGCAAAAACTTCAAAGTATCGCAAGGTCAGTCGTCGGATGCAAGCTCACTTGCGTGGGTGACAATCTAACCGCTTGGCTGGAGTGAAATGTTCCTGTCCACCATAGGTGGAAAGATTGCCGTTCGGTTAAACCAAAAGGTTGTCGTGGGACTGTGTTCTAATAAGGTGACTCTCTTCAAGAGTTATAGCGCCACTAAAGGACTTTCCGCAAACTGCTTCACGAAGATAACTTCGTAGATCATATGCATCTCAGTTTGCAAGTTATGAAACTTCACTGGTTCCATCTGAAACAACTAACTCCGGGCCCAAATACCACACCAAAGCTCATCCTACTATGCGGTTTTGCGAGGTTCATTGTAGGCAGTTTGTGTCTGACCATGATTTGGTTGGCCAATTAAATGCCAAAGCAGTGTAGGTATTTCAGCTAGCAAAGTGACTCTGTCCACAATCAGAAGAATCTGAGCCGCAAGTGGAGCACCCGGAACGGTGCCAGTGAAGACTGCCTGTACACTAAAGAGACAGTGATTTCTGAGATTTATCAATCTTGGTTTAATGGGTTAACCTGGGCTCACTTGCTTTAAAAGGTTACGTCCTGGAGACTATTGCAATAGCCAAATTTTTTTGGTTGCGTCGGTCCACTCATCATTTCTCCAAACTCCTAACCGACATCTCCTGGCTAAACCGGTGGATTTGTAGGACCAGACATCACACGACACCTCGGCTTGTGTGAGTAGAGGTTAGCTGTTACCCTATTTTAAATCTGTTGACCAATGCTCACCATCAGCCTTTCATCTGTCGCGGCCCTCTTTGAAGAAAGGGAGCAAGGCGCAAGGGATGAAGGTCAACAGGGTTATTCGAGAGGAGTGAAATGGAGAGCAAGTATATCACGAAGATCACGAGGGATGAAGGTTTTTGGTCAACAGAGTTATTCGAGAGGAGTGGAATGGAGAGCAAGTATATCACGAAGATCAGAGTCCGGAAGGCAACCACTGAATGCCCGAAATCTACTGAGACCCTCAGCTCCACTAGATGCTGACCAGACAGACAACGCCTCCTCAATATGCAGCGCGTCACAGCCTCGTCCTAAAGCCAGACCGCGTGCATCAGCATTGGATCGAGTTCAGACAGTGTCCCCCGGATAAATAGCCTGAGGTCATCGTGTTTTCGCACTCGCACGCACTCACTCCCTCGTTCGAAATATAGCTGTTGTGTTCCTTTCTGTGAGTCTTTTTTCCGACACTATCAGTCAAACGCAACAGATTGGCGAATCACCAGATATATCAAAGTAGGATTTTGCCACATTTTAGCATAGTCAGACGGTTTGTATCAACCGTGAGTAAAGATGACTGCCGATCAATGCTGGGTCGATAGGGCCAGGCATTATCGGCCAAACATTAGATTCTGGCTGATCTATCCAATATTCTCTATACCCCACGGCAAGCCTCATAGCTGTTGTCCACCTAGTTACAGAAGCAATTAGTTATGCCAACCTGGTGTTGATAAACAAAGTCTCCACTAACACCAGCCGATTCCTGGGCTATTCTTCTAACACACGGCATCCGGAAATAAAATTCGATGAAGTAAAAAAAGGCGGCATTCAAGGAGGCCGTCCGTGAACGGATAATCACCGTTTGTACCTGCGTATGATTTGTAGGTGAATTTTTCCGCACTTCTTGCATGCACTATTCTCTAACTGTCAACAACGATCGATTACGGTGGGCCATTTGGGTGGAATGCGGTTGAACACAGACTACTCGATGGAGATCGGAGGGCTATCTAGGCAAGAATTAAGGATAGATTTAAGTAACCAGAAGCAAAATAACCCCAAGTTGTTATTTTCATAGACGTTTTTGGTTATTTCTAGCGAGTCCTAGGTTCAATACCAATAGAAGTACATGCGGTTATTCTGCAAATTTAGTGAGCTGCGTGCAACTGTGGTTGATACAGTTACTTCTATCGGAAACAGCCACAAAACAAGCTAGCTTCGCTGAACTTTATGCTACGGCATTAGTTGACGAGGCATTCGAATCGAAGTAGAAGGGTAAGAATAACTCGTCTGGTCATGGAGTTAATTTGTGAATCGCCATTTTGATCACACTGATTGATAGTTTTCTCAGAAATGCTTGCAGTCTCCACGCGCGACAGCCCAAAAAGCAAAAGCGATCAACTTTTGCCGGTCCTTTCAGTTGGTTTTGCCAGAGTAAACACAGCTCATTAGTTTTTTTCCTTTCACCTGAACGTACTTGTTCACGGTGTTGGCTTCCGAGACGTCCTTTCTTTTTTAAGAGGAAATTAAAAAGTGGAAGAGGTTGTAAGACACCACCCACTAGTGTTGTTTCCTTGAGTTTGATTTCCTAAAAGAGCGATACCGCAAAAGGTAGGTAGGTACCCTACTGATAAAGCTTCTACAACCACTTTCTTGTTGTTAGTCGTTTGATCAATGTCAGAATACCGAAAAGCCCAGCACATCCATTTCGTGCCCTGGTTTTTACGGGGGAAGGAGATTTTACGTCACTCTGATATTTGGAGTTGCCTTGTGGCATGGACACCCGTTTAAAGCCATACCTCACTAGGCTAAGGTTTAGAGGTGTTAGCTTGGATTGGGTGTGGCCTCCCTCAGCAGAATGCTAAATTATTAGGGGAGTGGTGTACTTTCAGAAAATTATCGACAGCACAAGATAGAGAAATGTTTACACTGAGCTTGTTGCGCTCAGCTGGACGATTTTTAGCGAAGGGCTCTTGAGAGTTATCAACTGCATTTAGAAAAGTACAGACGATAGACGATACACTGCATAAGTCTACTAGGGAAGTAAGCCCAAAAGGAGAGAGCTAGCATGTTGAGCAGCTGGGGTGATGGTCTCACATATCTCGCTCTGGAAGCAGCCACTTGGAGAAGCGGTGTATTGCAAACACTGAAGATGAACAAGTTTCGTCCTCAAAGTAGACCACTGACACTGGTTTCCTGATTTTCTGGTGAATCAGTCAGCACTACCAGGAGACAAATTCCACACGAGACGGCACTATATATTCGTGCTAAACTGACCATGACTAATGTGCTTCTGAGTCGACTCAGCTCAATCTACGACCCATGTTTAAGGCTCATTATCATTTCCACAGAAAAAGTGTGCCATCACCAGGTAATCTGTGGAACGAAATCGCGATGTCAATGTCAAAAACGGCGTTAATGGTAATTCGAACTTCACAACTCGGCAAAATAAACCTACCCTTTCTACTGGTACATAGATGTCTTCTCCATAAAAACCCGCCTGATTTCTGTTCACACTCATCGACATCTGCTTAACATGCGTCTGAAAGTAGACAAGATTGACCTGATAAGTGAGGGTGGTGGAGGGAATATTTCATTGTTCAGTACAGTTGCGTTCTGACCCAGAGTGTAAGTCCCAGACGGAAATCTACCAGTGTTTGTAGGTGAATCGAGAAGAGATAAAACTTTTCCATTGCTCAGTTTAATTAGTCATACTTCCAGAAACAGTTGGTAACTTCGTTGGTTGCATACCAGAAGACAGACTGTTTTTGATCTCACTGACGTGAAGGAACAAAGCGCAATGTCAGACGTATTCAATCACCACTTATGCGAAACTAATCACTTCTCATAAAGGAAACTACTCACAAGGTTGCTGAAGACACTTCGACAACCCATGACCGGTTTTGCCCTTCTTGAAGCTCATCAGGTAGGCGCAGTTCCCGAGTTTCCGTCAACCTTATGTTCTACTTGAACCCCAATAAGGGCGAAACTGGTCGTGGACTGTCGAAGAGTTTTCAGCAACCTTGTGAGTAGTTTCCCTTATGAAAATATGCTCCGATATCTGAATCATGAGTCGGCCTGTGTGCAGCAAATTCAGTTGTAGAATATCATAAACGAGAGATTCAGTTGAGTCTCTCGTGAAAATCAAATTGATTCGCGAATGAGTGTATTTCTCGTGATCTCTTCTCGTTTAGGACATGGAAAAACTAACATTGTAAAGTGCAAAATGCGTAGGATATTTACTGGGATTCGGAACAAGGAATTGCGCACAGATAGAGTTAACGCATGGGTGCTGGCAGGAAGACGAATCACATACGGAGGGACAGTGTTCGGAATTTCGATTCATCTTCAAGAAGAAATGAGGCATGTGGTCTCCACAAACTGATCTGTCTTATTTACAGGCTGTGGTCAGGAATGTGTCTTCATGTCCAGTTAGTACTCACCAGTCAATAAACTGTGCCGTCCATTTTATTGAGCGATAATTCTCGGAAACACAGGGATCATGAATGACCGACTTTGTCATCATGTTACGCTACATAGCCATACACCCCGCATAACTCCAGCCACCGGCTTTTTTTAAGGGACAGTGGTCGAGTAATTGCGGGAAAGCACCTTTGGCACAATAAAGGTGATGGACACCAGTAGGATTGGAAACGACACCCAGAAGGGAAAACAATTCTACGCTAACAAAGCCTATTGGAAAGACTCACCTTTTTGACAGTAGGTACTAAAATGGCATTTTACCTCGAGGCTTGAGTAATTTATGGTGTTTCACTATAAGCAGAACCTGTTGTTACTGCAAGACAGTCGAGTTAGGGAAAAATGATATGAGAGGGTTGACCCTGTGAGCAACTCCTATGTTTTATGAGTACCGTTCTGGTTGCGTGATGCGATCTGGACATGGTGGAACAAAGACAAAGAGGCTGAAGAAAAAGCCTTCATATAATTTTCCAAAAGCGGTTGCAACGAAAATGCCACAAATTGCTGTTTGTTGTGACAGACAGGGTATTCGGGCGATAAAACCACCCTGTTTTAGAAGGCAGTTGCACCAGAAAAGATCCCTTAGTGAGAATAAAAAGAATGGAAATATATACTTGCCCGTCGCTTAGGGTCATGCACAACCCGTCCAGATGAGATGAGAACATTGTCGTACCACTTTAGGTGACCACCAAGAGTTTACCTATCGCTGCCCTGCTCTCATTCGCCAATTGCCGACTCTTGCTTTCGGGGACTCAGATGACTATGACGGTCTCCTTTGGTACCCGTTCTGATGGCTAGTGAGAAACAAAGAATCTTAAATGCGGGAATCCTCGTATTTGCTTTCCCGCCCATACTGTCGCCTGACAAACATGTCCTCTGTTAGTTATGGATAAGCCGCTAATTATCACGAGGGAAACTAATAAGCGGAAACAATTAAGGTCCATCAACCCGACCAGAGGTTGACCGAGTTTCCTGGAGAAAGAAGGAGCTAAGCGTTTGGCTAGATAACGCTCATAGCTACATTATCTTTTGCGCCGTTGGTTAATTGATACCCTTTGGGAATTGCGGTTCTTTGGCACGACCATAAACCACCAAGAAGGGGTTTATCTTTGTAATGTACTACTGAAAATCCGTCAACAGCCCACGACCGGTTTCGCCTGAGAACATCACAAGCAAGGGATTGAGCTGGGTTCCAGGCGAGTCTTTCGAAAAAACCAAATTAGTTTGCAAATGAGTGTATATTCACCAAGAAGCTGGTTTGAAACGACCCATCGAGCGCCTGGCCGGATGTACATTAGTGTGCAAAGAGCAGATGGTTTAACGCGACAACAAGATCTTAGCAGGTCCTTGGTAGATCAGTTACATAACGTGCATAGCGATAGAGTGGATCAACTACACGCATGGTTTGAATAACCACTATCCGCTATTTCCTCTTTCAAAGACTGCTCCACGTTCTTGTGTATTTCTTGAGTGAATCGAAGTTCATTCAAGCAAAACAAGTTGCTCTTTCCGAGCGTTAGACAGGTCCGATGCAAAAGTTTTGATCCCACAAATTCCACTGTCTTCAACGAAGAAATTTAGTTTCCTGAATCGTTCCATGCTGAATCACAGAAAGTTACTCTGAACTGCGGCACATTGGGAATCAAAGAAGACTGAAAGGCTAGATCACTTTTGAGAGTGCTGAGTACGCTCACAGAAAATGCTTCATGAAAAACAGCCAAAATTTACTAAAAAAAAACGGTGAGGCGTGTAATGATGATGTGGATAGTTACAGAAAACCCACCGCTTCCGTTTTCGGCGCACCTGGTACTGCTTGCTGCAGCCTCGTATTCGAAGGGTATCCTATACGCGTGAGAGAACTGCTTCCCTGCCTGTGCGATGCGTTCGGGGTGTTCTGTGGGCCACCAGAAAAATGTCTTGGATCATAGGAATGAGAATGTGCTGCTCCGGAATATGGAAACCGTTCGCTAGGGCGCCGAGTATTTAGGCTCGGAGTATAGTGGCTTTGGGGATTGTCCACGGCTGAGTGAGAATTCACCTGAATCCCGGTACGTTCCAAAGCCTCCCGCAGTCTGTTTACCGCGTCAACAAGTCGCGCATTTTCTTGCTGGACAATGGGGGATTCGGTGGATAGAAGTTTTGTTATGATTGACAGATATGTTGTCCGCTTACAATTGATTCCAGACAGTTTACATATGGCATAAAAATCTTGTCTGTTCAAAAGGGAGACAGTGAATGTTTGATTGTACAAACACCTAATCTCCCGGAAGCTTCTAGGTTGTGTGGTTCTATTTCGAATGCACACCTATTTAGACACTAGTATTCGGGTTGGAATGGGGTCCGCCTCACATATCAGGTGGCCGGAGTTCGAATCCTGTCAAGTCTGGGGTATGTACTGTACTACGAGCAATCTCGAGTT
This sequence comes from Opisthorchis viverrini, assembly GCF_000715545.1. Lineage (NCBI taxonomy): Eukaryota > Metazoa > Platyhelminthes > Trematoda > Opisthorchiida > Opisthorchiidae > Opisthorchis > Opisthorchis viverrini. The sequence goes on from NW_008751740.1 coordinate 74,617, forward strand.
TATTGCTTATCAAGACTGGTGGGAATCATCTACATAAATCAATTTAAAACAGGTTACCTCTCTGAAGCGATTTTCTCCTTTTTCATGGGATATCACTCACTACCATGATTGAAGAACAGAAGTTTTTTTGACGCGGCTCAGGACAGTGGTGGGGCAACAATTATGCCTTCAAGAAGAGTTTGCAAGGAGGACCCATCCCTCTGCAAGTACACAGTAACCGGAATTCGGTCTACCTTCAAATAAACACCCCCAGCAGGGGTCAAACATCCGCATTTCTCATTGTGTCCTTTCCACTGGGGATTGTTGGATAGAAATGTGCCGGAGACTGTGCCCTGGGCCTTCGACATTCCGAACGGGTAAGAATCTGTGTTGAACGCCATAGTGCGGGTTGGGGTGCAATAGCCATTAGAAAACATGGTCACGTGATGGTCCTTTGAACCAAATGTAGACGTGCAATGAGCCATTGCGGGTATCGATCCTTCTGCAGGAAGAAAATTCTGGTGATACTATTCGCTTTGCCTTTGGTAAGTATTCATCCGCAAGCACTCTTATTCATGGTGACTTAGCGCAAGCTCGTACGATAAACGGCGACTGCGTCAATTTCTCCACTGTATTACCACAAAACCTGGCCAAATGAACTTCCGATTTTGTGATTCATCCGATTTCTAACCACGACGCTAACCCTCTGCCGACTGTTGCTGACTTATTCAGGACTCTTTCATTGAAACAGAACTCCCAGGTGGTTGGGTGGACGAGATTGAAGTATAACTTTTCGTCAACCAGGTTTCAACTTCTCGTGGGTAAATTCAGCTTTTCTGAAGGCCCCTATCTTGACAATCCCGCATCAACAACAGGATGAAAAGGTCATTTTTAAAATAACTGAGGCTGATAGCCTCAAACGGTCGCCCAAAATGAGTGGACGTCTCGAAGGGTGCTGAATGAAAGAAATACGTTTACTAGTAGTGTAGAGCGGGTAGCGATGACCATTTAACCACAGTTATTGTTACCAGATTCCTGTTGACAACACGAATTCGATTTCATGGGTTAAAGCTGGCTACTGTAAACCGAGTACACTGTGGAGGGGGATACTGCGCAAGGATTTTATTATCCTACCCAGTAAAGTGGAAAAAATAACAAAAAATGATAAGTGTTCAGTAACGATAGGGGAGTTTCTTCAGCGATCTGAACTGTAAGAAAATGCCATTCAAACATGCATCTGTTGTCTTCATAAAGGGAACTAATCACAAGGTTGCTGAAAATTCTTCGACAGCCCAAGACCGGTTTTGCGCTTCTGAGGGCTCATCAGATGGGCGCAGTCCCCGAGTTCCCGTCAACCTTATGTTCTACTTGAACCCAAATTGGACTGTTTTCGAGAAATACACTCATTTGCAAAACAATTCGGCTTTCACGAGAGACTCAACTGCGATATCTCGAATATCACGCCAACTGAATCATGAGGCGGCCTGTGTGCAGCACATTCAGTTGTAGAATATCATAAACGAGAGATTCAGTTGAGTCTCTCGTGCGAACCAAATTGATTTGCAAATGAGTGTATTTCTCGAACAGCATCTGTTGTATTCTCTGATAACGCTCACCTCATAGCGTATCAATGGAAGAAGCTCTGCCCCGAACAGTTTTTTGTTCAGCAGATTTAAAATGATCTCAAACAGACGAAGATCCCCGAGAAGAAAACTAACATTTCCCTCGGATAGCCATATGGGACTTTAACTTATTCAGCCGTCGAACAACACATGATCAGCCGGTCGAACAGATGTGCGTCGGTCGCAGAATACAGACCGTAGAATGGACGGAAAGGAACAAAATTTACACAGCCGGAAATACCATTTTGTGATAGACAAATGAGGTGAATCACTTGGAGATAAACGCATCTGCTCACTGACCGCAAATCGCATTTGAAATCTTGAAACATCGTAATACTTCGATGAGAAGAGAAACATGTTCGACTGCTTTGGATAATGGAACCTAATCACCGACCGATTTGTCTTTATAATACGTTTGCATTGACCAGTACATCTGTGCCAATTAGTGAAAAATTTATATCTACAAAGCGTCCCACTATGTCTGAAACTTTCACTTTGCAAATGGCATAATCCTAACCTAAAAAACAGCCGTCCTCTTTAGGATTCCGCATTCGTTTTCAAAAAAACTGCACGCGCTAGTTCAGACGGGATCGTAAGGCGAGTAAGTTAGGCGTATAAGTGACAGTAAAAACTTGCAATACACTATGCTATGAACACAACTTTCAATCATCTAATAAATTATAGAAAGTGGGAAAGCAAAAAAAAAGAGTAAATGACCTAGTTTCAGGACATACGCGAACAGTATTCGAATCGCTCGAAAATACACCACTCTTTGTCTACACGCGTTACCGAGACTACAAGTACTAATCAAGGCACGTGACTAAAGTGCAACGACCGTGAGTGTTGCATCGGGAAAGATACGGCAACACAAGCATGACGGAACGAGATGAATTTACATACCTCCCTCTGACGTAGAGCAGTATCCTTTGCCTGCAGCATTCTTGTCAACTCGACTATTCGCACTCGGGCCTCGTGGATGTCACTGAATGCATGGTGGGAAAAGGCACGTTGGAAGTCTGTTAGGCTGAAATAATGATATCGGTATTGTGACAGAAAAGCAACAAGCCTGGTAATGGTAAGTAGTAGGTAGCCTTTGAAATTCCCAGTATTGGTCTGCTGAATAGTCGCTGAACATATTGGATGTGTAGTAAACCAGTTACAGCGATGCGAGGACTGATACCTCCTGTCTGCAAAAATTATCTCGGTATAACTTCTTCAAAGGGGAAGGCTACATACACTTGGCGAAAAGATTGTCATAGGTTAGACATTCTTTGAAGCAAAATGCTCAAAATTTGTGCATTGACTGTCTCAGCTATGCTGGCATGGCTAGCAACCAGATTATCCCAGTTTATGGTGGTTTACAAGACTGTATTTAGATCGTGAGCATGGGAAATTATCCGGGTTGAGTCAGCAAAGAGTAGATATGGAGGTGGGAAACCGTCGACTCAGAAATGCATCGTCTGTTAACCCCGTTAGTAAAAGTACCCACTTTGTCGTGAGGGGGGGGGGGGGTGAGCGAATGGTGCCGACTCTCGGTGCCTAGTCAGGCCACACTACAAAACCCCACTGATGGGTTGAAATTTGAAGTGACAGTTCCGTACCAAATAAACAGTAACTGAACAGTTCTCCTGGCAGTTCCCGCCAATTAAGAGCATTGAGATCCTCTGTATCAGTACACTATGTCCAGCTTATCGTCTAGCCTCAACCGAACGTTAAAATTTCGTAGCCAAACGGCTAAACGAATAACCCAATGGTCGTGGTGGGCCGGCTTCCGTGTCCGGATTGCCCAGTCACATCGAACTACGTTGATAAACACCCGTACGCAATGGACTATACCGCATGCGCGCTCTTTTGAACGTCAGTTGTAGTTCCGAGAGAATGAAACGGGAGTTATTCCAAAGCTACCGGTGAGAGGAAGAAGGCCTTCGCTGCGGAGTCATTTATTAGGAAACGCCAACTGAACAGTTACAGACTATTGGGCAGGTGAGCAAAACTCCCATATGCATCTTTTTTGCAGAAATGAATATCCATCTTCCCCTTGAAAGCGATTTTCTGAACTTTCCTGGATATTCATTGACTGTTACTCAATTGCAAGCAAATGCTACAGAGTGACCCCATGAATTCCGTAATAGATCTCACTCTTTAAGAGACGCAAAGCGGATTTACGAGAAAACATACTGCTCGCATGTCCTTCATCAGTAGTATCACCGTTACACCAGAATACCCAGTTAGTGATCCGTAGTACTCAGGTTATGTGAAAGTAAATTTGAGACAGCAGCGAATGCGAACGAGCATTGCGGCGATAGGAGCTTCAAGGACAAAACAAATAAGGCTTCCGTAAGATTGGGAGGAAAACACGGGCTGTCTTCTGCTCAACTGCTAATGTTCTCCAAAATGGCAAGTCAAACCCTTTATTCAAATTTCAGCAACCTATCCCAACCAAAGAAATGATAATTTTCAAACCATAAGCTACTTATCTTGTTGAACAAATATTAAGTGTCGGCTGTGAATAGGCCAATGTTGCTGATCCGCTGCACCATGTATGAACCGAGACTCACTGCTAGCTACTTATGCAGCGAAGGGAATAAAGAGTGATAGAGTGGTCGTTGGCTTGTTCGCTGAGCTGGGCAATTTGATTGCAAACGTTTCATGATCAATCGAGGTGACATCAGTAGTGCGATATGCCACCCTGAGGAAATTAATCTCTAGACCGAAGCGAACGTTACAATTTCGTAACCAAACGGCTAAACGAATAACCCAATGGTCGTGGTGGGCCGGCTTCCGTGTCCGGATTGCCCAGTCACATCGAACTACGTTGATAAACACCCGTACGCAATGGACTATACCGCATGCGCGCTCTTTTGAACGTCAGTTGTAGTTCCGAGAGAATGAAACGGGAGTTATTCCAAAGCTACCGGTGAGAGGAAGAAGGCCTTCGCTGCGGAGTCATTTATTAGGAAACGCCAACTGAACAGTTACAGACTATTGGGCAGGTGAGCAAAACTCCCATATGCATCTTTTTTGCAGAAATGAATATCCATCTTCCCCTTGAAAGCGATTTTCTGAACTTTCCTGGATATTCATTGACTGTTACTCAATTGCAAGCAAATGCTACAGAGTGACCCCATGAATTCCGTAATAGATCTCACTCTTTAAGAGACGCAAAGCGGATTTACGAGAAAACATACTGCTCGCATGTCCTTCATCAGTAGTATCACCGTTACACCAGAATACCCAGTTAGTGATCCGTAGTACTCAGGTTATGTGAAAGTAAATTTGAGACAGCAGCGAATGCGAACGAGCATTGCGGCGATAGGAGCTTCAAGGACAAAACAAATAAGGCTTCCGTAAGATTGGGAGGAAAACACGGGCTGTCTTCTGCTCAACTGCTAATGTTCTCCAAAATGGCAAGTCAAACCCTTTATTCAAATTTCAGCAACCTATCCCAACCAAAGAAATGATAATTTTCAAACCATAAGCTACTTATCTTGTTGAACAAATATTAAGTGTCGGCTGTGAATAGGCCAATGTTGCTGATCCGCTGCACCATGTATGAACCGAGACTCACTGCTAGCTACTTATGCAGCGAAGGGAATAAAGAGTGATAGAGTGGTCGTTGGCTTGTTCGCTGAGCTGGGCAATTTGATTGCAAACGTTTCATGATCAATCGAGGTGACATCAGTAGTGCGATATGCCACCCTGAGGAAATTAATCTCTAGACCGAAGTACAACCCGGACAAAACCAAGAAGAACAATGTGATATACCAACTCAACTGCAACAACTGCAACAAATTCTACGTCGGACAAACTGGCAGGAGAATGTGCACACGAATAACGGAACACAACGCGGCCGTCAGAAGACATGA
>NW_008751740.1:80507-90814 GCF_000715545.1 Opisthorchis viverrini
CCCGCCGCTACGCACAACTACGCTCCCCAGTAACGCACTGATAATGTCACCTCGACTGGTGATGAAATGTTTGCAACCAAATTGCCTAGCTCAGCGAACAAGCCAACGACCACCATCTACGCTACTTGAGCTACCAACATTTTCCTCTATAGAAGAGTGATAGAGTCTTAAGTTTCCGAATAATCGACTGCACGGAGGTCTCTACGAGGGATGACACAAGACAATTGCCAAATATTTTTTAAGGATGCAGGCAATAAAAGGATCCTAGCAGAAGGCCACTTTGCCCACCATACACAGTTCACAAGCAAAGTTCAACGATTCCCTCGTTATTTGCAGACCAACACCGAGGCTTTGTTTAGGCGTCAGTTCCCTCAATTTTCCCGCCCAGTACAAATACACTAGTCTCATTATCACCATCACTGGTCTAAAACACATTCACGGATAAAACCTCAGTGAATAAAATTGTTAGCTGAACGTATTCTGCCCCTCCACTAGGTTATTGTTTGCGCCTCATCTACTGTTAATGTTACAATGGCGTTAAAATTCCTGTCAAACGCGACTATGTGAAGATTTTATCAGAATAAGAACACGCTTGTTGCCCCCACCCTTATTCGACCATTGCCCGAGTCGACTCGGATCAGATCTGTTACTCTGTAGTCTTCGACTCTGAAATGTACGAAAAACGGTACCCGCGTGATGGAAGGTTGCTGAATCACGTGTGATGATATCTCGTTTGACGCCACTTATGACTTTACACAAAGATCACTTTCGGAAGTCTTTCGTCCCATCATTGAGTCGTTCAATAAATTCACATTTACCAGCCAGACTGCCTGCTCAGGGTATCCTGCGTGCGCCTCTTTTCTTGTCAACCCTATCAGAATGCGTGACAAACTCGAGTCCCACACTAATTCAAGTAAGGGTGCTTTAGCATCATCACTTTATACCGTGGTACATGTTGTTCCTTCCGGTGAATGGACTGATTTACTTTACTTGACAAGTGAGCCGCACCGGGCATAAAATTACACAAGAGAAGTGCATAACAGAAATAAACATACCTGGCTACGTCTTGCTGGTGTTCGGTTTGCTGAGAAATAAAGAAGCAAAGAAGTAAGTGGTTAAAAAATGAACGGAGAAAGTTTGTGCTCGAGTTTTTCTCGGAATAACTTCAGTCGACAATGAATTCAACCTGAAGGTACACATCTACCTACCAAAAGCCAGAAGGATATTAGCAGGCGATCGAGTCAAAGACCAAAACATGTTTCTTTGTGGCAAAACGGTGGAACAACAGTGAAAAACCATCAGCTGCGCGGACCTGTTGTCTAGCATTCAGACGTAGGTTGTTGGATTTTCCACCAGAAAGATACTGTCAAGCCATCCATATTCATTTAACCGGGGGAGGGGATATTGGAAAAATTAAGCGACTTCTTGTAAAACTTTTACACACTTGGGAGACATGTGAAGTGTAAGAATGAGGGCAGAGAGAGAAACCTCGGTGACAGACCGTCTGAGAAATTGGTAAAACATTTACGAACCAGACATTTGTTAGAGAACACGACCAGTAAGTTGAAAATTGTGAAAACATTCAAAAAACGCTTTAGAAAAACTGGGCTTGTAGGATTTTCAGAACACAGAAGGTGGTCGTTCTGGGGGAAGAAGTGAGTGCTCATGTGTGCAACGAAGGACCAAATCTCGGTAGGAAAGCTTGGGTAAATTAAAGAGATCGAGGCAGAGAGACAGAAGTAAGCTCTGATTAGCAGGTCTCCTGCGGCGAGCATTGAAATAAGCCGTGGCAAGCTACACACCAAGAAGGGGGTTAGTAAATTTGGATACTGGCGAGCTCAAAGTAGAAGACGAATATTATTGGAGATGCGGTTCAAGCGGAGTTTGATCCCTTGTTGTTAATCCACGGTTGGGAAGGATCCGTTTGGAAGTTAACGGTGAAAAGAGATGGATACATGAAAGAACATGGATAAGCTGGGCGTTGTTCCAGTCCATGTACACTGTTGGAAGATTCTTGCAAGGCCAGTCTTTGCTGGAACTCTAAAACCAAGGTCAAACGGATAGATTGGTGGACATTTTGGTTATTCTGAGTTCTGGTAACGTCTACCCCACTTGTCCTCTACATCGCAGAATATAAACTTTGGAAGGGGTTTGCAGGGCCTGGGAAAAGTGAACTGACGCAGATTTTTTGTCTCTCTATGGATAACACGCAGCGTCAGTGGCTGATGATGATGCCGAAATAGAGTTTTGACCCATTTGGCGTGCGTAATCTTCGCCCAGAGGACGCTCAAACAAGAAGAACCAGAGTCCAAGGTAAATCTCCTCCTATGCACACAGATGTGTACCTGTGTGTGCACACAGGTGTACTACATCTCGTCACATGTGCGCTCTTGACTGACCAACTTCCGTATGGCAGTGTGGGCAACGTTAACCAGTACAACAGTGATGGAATCGAAAACTATCGACTGCTCAGGAGACCATTGACGGAACAACAGTTGTGTGCACAAGATGTGACCCAAAAATTTGACGGGGAATAAAGGCAATAAAATTTGTATGGGATCATATATAAAGCGGACGTTTGCAGCGACTAGGATATATGAATTCGGTTTCGGAGTTGGGCGCTGTCACCCAACTAGATCACAAATATACGTGCTGAACCAGAACAACCTTGCTTAGGAGCTCGGCAACCCAAAACGAATCGAATCCTGAGCACCACTAAATCAATGTGCTCTTGGTCAACAAGCACGCAGCCGCAAAACTCTCATCGTTTGTCACTTTGTCAGGCAACCCTCTTCACTGGTGCCAGGTATGTGGCCTTAGGTAGAATGCTGAGTCGAGTGTGACCGAACCGAACAATTTGTTCAATCGATAAGTGTGCACAGAAGCCAGTCAAAGCTTAGTGAATAGCAACAAGGTGTATAGACTAAGCAACTAAGACAGACGCGACAAATGTGGATTAGGCTCCCATTTTTGGCATGTCTACATAGCTTTATCATAATTGTAAGCTTACAAAACCCTCAAGTACTGATTACCTTGACCTGAAATTTCGCAGTGTTTCTCACTAAGCAGAAAAGGCGTATTCGCTACCGCAACAGTCACGTGCACCCCACTGGGAGGGTTGAACCTGACTTCACGTGACCGGGCGAAATTAACGTTGCTTACGCCGTGTGGGTCAGATTTGTCGACCTCACTGGTTCTCCTTAGATTGAGTCCTTTTCTGAAGACCATCAATTCATCATGCAACGACCAGATGAGCATTCAGAAGGGCACACGTAACGTTATGAACTGTAGGCCAGGAAATTCCTGGAAGCTCGGGTAGGTGTTGTATCGATTGATTTCCCATCTCTGTTTAAAAGGTTGTTTGATATATGCTGGAGGACTTTCGATTACCGAAGAGCGAGATCTATTACTTTGCCTAGAAAGAGCTTCCACTAAAGAAGGTGAGCAGATGAACTTTCCACGCCAAATTTTAGCTGAAGTTACCTAAGTGTCTTTCTTGAAGCTGACAGGGTAAAATGCACGATAAAGCCTTCTCACCAGTTGCAGTGTGCATCTGAGAAATTCTCAGACCAACCTTTAGCCTAGCAAATTTACACTAGACAATGCGGTTAGCTGCTGTCAATCCGCAAGAAATCTGAATGACATTTTGAAGAAAAAAACAGCAAGCTCGCACATAGATACAGGAGGTGGAATACATCCACTTCAGAAGGGGTTTTGCGAATTTCAAATAAGAGTAAACATGAGGTGCAGAAAGCCAGACGATATCAGAAACTGTCGTAGAACTGTCTTGGGAATTTACGCTAAGGTCAGTAACTCCGAAACATCAAGGAAATAAACAGATTTCTCTTGTTCTACCAAACTGAGGAAAACGTGTGAAAGGTGTGTGAATTTGAAAAAGGCTAGAGACTGGTTGCTGTGGTGTTGTAAACGTGTTGGGGAAAAATCAGCACTACTGGCCGTAGGGTGAGGCAAACCTCATAGTGCTTCAAAATGGAGACAAAGTACTTTGAGTTTTAGAACAAGGTGATTCAAATTACTTCAATGAAGAGTTCGCGAAGTGTTCTTGATGGGTAGCTGCAGTGTACATTGTGGTCTACATTTTGAGCAAATGAAGCTAATTATTTCTCCCACATCTATTCCTTTTTCTAAACTCCTTTTTCGTAAAATGTCAAACTCAGATATCGAAAGAGTCCAATTGGGCATCATAAGATCAAATATAACAGTGCAAAAAGGCTCAGGTATTTGAAATCTTTTTTCCACTTAGGAAGGTCTCCATTGATGGGCCGGACGGATGAGACCGAACTTGATAGTGAAACTTGCTCCTGGTCTTAAGTGCGATGCCATGAAAATCACAAGATACGATTGGGTTAAACTTGTGCTTATAGAATAACCTGCATTTTTTAAGTGAACCATACACCTAAGGCACAAACGCTTACGGTGATTCCCAACGGACCTCTTAAAATAGGGGCACGCTGCATGCTGAAGTCTACCTGAGGGAGTCTTTGGGGAGCTGGGCTTCAAAGAAGACGACCAATCTCAAAGTCCAACAAACCCTATGGGGAAGTATCTTGCTTATAGGTGTATACTAGAGACGCTGTTTGGACACCAGTCTCTGTAACGCGTCCGCTTCCTTCGCGAGTCCCATAATTCCTGCTAAAGAGTCCACAGCGGCAAGAACGATGCAACATACGGCTGACCTTGTAAGTGACTCTAGTATGACCCGAACACTTTGCTTGTGTTCGCATATCTTGGCAAGAGTTCTCAGGTTTTGGTTTGGTCAACGCTCGCCTGAATAGTTAGCAGTTGTAAACAGTCCTTCTGAAGTCAGGTAAACATCCAGAAAGCTTCGACCAGGTAACTGAACTCTTTTGTTACCGACCTGAACTGCCATCGGACGCTTGAAGCTTACCATGGCAGACTGAAATTCAGGATATTTCAGCTGTCTGGACGTTAAGTCCGTGCAATTTACGTGATCATCCTAATCGCACTACACAGGTGTGAATCTATGCGCATAATGGTAGGGAGTAACAAATTGCAACTTCCGACCGTTTTCTAGCTGTCTGTTGACAAGACAGCTAAAGCAAGGATAGAATTCCTAGCATCGGATGTCTACCGAAAATCAGCGTATTAGGTGTGCCCTGAAAATTTCTGACTAGCCGATTTTGGAGGTGGGCGAAGAGACCGGTTCCCGGAGTTCATTTCTCTCATGGGTTGCATAGTGACCATCAACTGGAACGGAACATCAGCGAACCGATTCTTACGAACAATGGGAAGTCTACAACGATTAGTAGTTTCAGGTGAATTGCGGTCACCACAAGGATACGGACGCAGTTTTCACCAAGAACCACGGGGTGGGGGTGATGGTCTGACAGCGGGTGGGCGACAACAGAGGGTTTGATGACATGAGGTCACCAGTGGTCCTCTCCATTATTGAACATTACCACACTGACTGATGTTTTGTCACTGAGTATTGCACTAACGTTTCAGTTGATTATAAATACAGTTATGATGAGAGTGGTTGCGATGAGGGTCCGCAACAAAGGGAGTGCCGGACCTGAACTACAAGACCGAATTTTGGAAAGCAGACCTCAGTGAACCGTTGTGAGGCATCGGGAGCTCTGGAGCCGTCTCTATCTTGTGTTACCACACTAGCGTGACAGAAAAAAACTCGCGTTCAGATCAGCAAAAGGAAGCCAAGAACAACACACTTTGTCTCATTCCATTACTGATTGGGGACCAGCCAGAGCCCGCAAAAAGTGCAGTTCGAGCAACGAACAAGTGACGGCAAGAACTGACGAACATTTACAAACAGAATTTTTAGCTAGATAAGTCCAGTTCAGCTCAATTCACTCACTTGTGCTACTGAATAATTGAACTAGTCGAAATTGCAGGTAAAAACGGTTGCTTATTATGATGAAAAATTTCAATCTACAAACAAAAGTGCGATCGGTCCCAAGGGTATCGACGGTGAAGATGAGGAATGTGAAACAGTGGTAGTCAGTCGTCTTTAACTTCCCAGAAAAGTACAAACGAAATAGAGACAATACGTTGGTCATCCGTTTCAATCTAAGTAAGTTAATTTGGTTTGATTTCTCTGGCTGGATTGTTTAGCCATATTGGTGAAATACAGTCAGTAACACTCCAACTTTCCTAACTCGGTTACCTATCATCCGTTTTTGCTCCCTTTTGCCATTAATTTCTTGATGAACACCAGGTTTTTCAACCAACTGGTAAAGAAGGCAGATTGTGGGCTAAACTGGTTTACGCTAACATGAGCTACCAGTTAGACAGCTTTTAAAGGCCAAAAATGAAAGACACCAAGCCTGAATTACTCGGTGCAGTAGTGGAGCGTGCGCATGTTTGGACCCAAGCAAATCCCAAAAATATAACGGTCTCAACTAAAATGTTTAATCTTAAAATGGTTGCGTTTGGAACGCGATGTGAGCTTCAATCGTTTTCAAGTCCCCCTTGTTGGTGACCATCATCGTCATCACAAATATTCTCATTTTTATCATCAGTCACATCACTCTTGGCATCAACATCATCTTCGCCATCGTGATGAACATTGACACTGTGATAATCTTCAACACAGTCTTTGAAATCATGACCATCACCACCACCGTCGGACTTGTCACCAACACCGTCATCGTTACCATCATCAACGCCATCCTTGTCAGCATCGTCAAAGGAATGTCGCCATTGTTGGAGGGAGATCTCATTGCTGTGCAGTCACAAATTGCCTGCCAGCCCCACCATGAATAAAACTGGAGAGGAATGTTGCCCACAGCTTCGGTGTAGCTGAGCTGACTGAGGATAGCATTCTGTGTTGATAGCATCCATTTCCACGACATAATTTCCCAAATGCTTTGGGGTTAAACTGTGCTTTGTGTACGAACATACTACTCGTAAGGTTGCTGAAAACCCTTCGGGCCCCTTTTTCGCTCTCCATAGAGTTCACTACGTAGCCACAGTACTGGTGTTTTGTCAACGTTATATTCTACCACTACACTATATCTGGCAAGTCGGAGTATCTGAACATGTGTGTGAGTATCCATATGGTCACGTGTTTACTGGTTTGGGGACAACCTGACCCATATTCGTCCGTTTTGTGTGCGTGACCATAGCTACTAGGTTCATGTGACCGGAACACAATCGAACAAAATCCATGACTAGTGATCATAACTGGTGCTGGGTGCGGTGTTGTGGGTGTCTAACCTAAAGCATCACACCAATACTTTAATTGTTTCAACATCAGGATGCCCGACGCAAAAATGCCACAATGTCACAATGCTCTTGGTAGCACCACAAGACTGCCTAAATATCAAAGGAATCGACAAGTAGTAAGGATCTCGCTAGTTAGCCCTCAGTCAGCAGGGATTGACCACCTCAAGTTCTTGTCGACTTTTGCTTCGCAGTGACCGGAATTCATATCTATAGGACAAGGACCAATACAGTGCGTTTATTAGTTGTTAGCCATTTGGTTTACAAAGGATCCATCACTAACGGAAGAAAAGTAGCCAGTCGTTGGACTGAGGATATCTCCTCGAACGGTGGCTAATTGTTTGCGAGTCGACTGGCAGCAACTACCCCAAGGACTGATTGGCAAAAGCTATCACTCATACTTACAGTCGATTTGCGATTTATGTGGAAATTCTTTTTTGGGGACGGACGATCCAGTAGGTAGGGGACTATGAGGAATACAAATAATCTGTCATAGAACGATCTGTGGCAGCTTCAATTTTTCAAGCCGAATTCACGTCCTACCAGTGGCGGTTATCAAGCGTGCTATTTTCCTTTTCAGACTTACCCGAAAACAAGTCAGAGGATAAAACGCCTATAGCAGGGGTTATGCGATTAAAGCGAGGGGGGTGCAGATCCTGTCTGCAACGCAAAGTTGAACAGCTTTTGCATCCTATCGACTTCCACTGGATAACCAATAGATCAGCCACATTTTATGTTACCATCAAATTATTTTGGCATCAGTTGTGGGCAGTGCAGTGCTTCTGGAACTGACCCTACGGTGACTGCAGGGAAAGGTCTTTTTCAGATGTAGGGTGGATCAAGCAGACTGTTAACGGTCACGTGACATATAGACAGGGATGGCGGACGGTTTTATCTCTGATTCATCCGACATTTTGGTACTGGACAAGCAAAATCCATAATTCCCCTGCCCAATCGGTGAACCAAGTATTCCAGTGAGCACTATGTTTACTCTGTTAGTCCGCCAGTTTCTCACCCCTCATGCTTATTCCGGGTGGCATGGCAGCTGGGCACAAAAAGGGTATTACAGCTTAACAATTATTATTTAATAGCTGGGCACAAAAGGGTATTACAGCTTAACAATTATTATTTAATATAATCGGATTTTGAAGCATCCTGTGGTCGATTCCAGCCGTGATACTTTCAACGAAATATACAGAAGGCTCAGGATGCCCGTCAGCAAGCGGGCAGTGAACTGCTGAAAGAGGGAAACTGCTGCTCCCACATTAAGAAGGTGACCATACGAAAACAATATCTATGAATGTTGATGACTAGACATTTTTGTTGTCCCGATTCCTCGGCAGTCGAGATCAGCTTCAGCCAATGAAGTTTGTGAAGTGTTCCCATCATTATATTTTAATTTTAGTCATCAGGGGTTGGAAGCGGGTAAACCAAATCTCTCGAGATTCACGGTTATATAAGCACATAGTGGAAAACCACAAAGAGATTTGTATGTGAACATACGCATTTAACCGCGTGGAAACATAACGGATAAATAAACGGCAACAGAAGAAAGCGGATGGCGAAAAACTTACGACAGATTTGCTTGGGAACATGGCTGTTTGCAGATGTGTGGGAAGCTGAGGTGTTTCCGAGGCAATCTGTTGAGGGATAAAGTCAAACAGGCCTTATATGTGAGTGTGGTTCGGAAAACCAGTGCAAGCCAGAAGCGTTGCGCACCTCAGAATGACACACGTTTGCTAGTATCAGTGTGGAATGATTTGTTTGAAAGACAAGTCGCTAAGGTTTTTTTAAATATCAGTTTAATGAATTCCAACCACCAAGATAGTACAAATAGGGCTCAAAGTTAGCGAAAAAATCTGTGTCAGAGTGTGGGAAAAATAAGTTTTTGGGAATTCAATCTGAGACTTTCATCCTATCAGCTTTGACTGTGCATTTGGTCAAGGGTACAGGTGAGTGGACATTCGACTTCTTGGTTTAGTGTTGCTTATAAATACGATTGTTTTGTGGCCATCTTTTGTTTGGTCAGTGGCTTGGATAGGTTGATTCTTCGTATAAACGGAGAAGCTTGAACCCACGGCCTAGAGTCAGAGGACCCAGAATCCGGACGGTCATCCTTCCCTGGACCTTGACAAACCAGTGGGAGCACGTGACCTCAAAGATGCTTGGATAGGTTGATTCTTCGTATAAACGGAGAAGCTTGAACCCACGGCCTAGAGTCAGAGGACCCAGAATCCGGACGGTCATCCTTCCCTGGACCTTGACAAACCAGTGGGAGCACGTGACCTCAAAGATCCGACGGACTCTCACTCGTCCATCTTTACTTTTGATCATAATTTTGGTTTAACCCAGGGCTATGCCAGTTCACTTTTGTTCGTCACGACTGGCCGTCCTTTTCCACTTTAGGACGTCGCAAATAAATGGATTACCAGTGAACCGTACCAAGTAACTTGTGAAGATACAATGCTTAACGAAATTTAATCTAACCAGTGCAGTATCGCAAAGTCTCCTGTTCGGACTTGAATCAATTACGCCTTTCTCTGATGATTATGGAGCCTGAAGATAAGTACGCAGAAACATGGAACTGGGTCATTATTCTGACCACACAACCCAGACGTCTGAGCAAAAGTTTCCTAGGTGCATAGATGCGCCGAAAACAGTGCATGTGTGGCAGTATTTTTGTCCTTGAAAAGGTGTCTGTTAGAAGCCCCGAATAGAGGTCTGTCGCAGTAGTGAATACTTGTTCACCGGCATAAGGGGCGAGCTAAGGTTAGTTGTAGATAGTTGCGGTATTCGAGAAATGCGTATTCACACAGACCTCCTTGGAAAAGTCCTCTTTCTGTCCGGGGTAATGATTGTGGTCAAACATCAAAGCAGGGAAGTGCCGGGCTCGAGTTTCGCTCTTATGAGGGCTGATCAACTGTGCATATATATTCTTATCCTTGATGTATGTTCGACAATAGGCGTCGGAGATATGGGTCAAGCTTGTTAACACTACTCTGTCTGGGCACAAAGGACTGGGCGAACGTGTTCATGTACTGGATTACCCGACAACTCTACAAAAGTTGCACCCACCCGCAAGGAAT
>NW_008751740.1:93160-176481 GCF_000715545.1 Opisthorchis viverrini
ACTTGTTCACCGGCATAAGGGGCGAGCTAAGGTTAGTTGTAGATAGTTGCGGTATTCGAGAAATGCGTATTCACACAGACCTCCTTGGAAAAGTCCTCTTTCTGTCCGGGGTAATGATTGTGGTCAAACATCAAAGCAGGGAAGTGCCGGGCTCGAGTTTCGCTCTTATGAGGGCTGATCAACTGTGCATATATATTCTTATCCTTGATGTATGTTCGACAATAGGCGTCGGAGATATGGGTCAAGCTTGTTAACACTACTCTGTCTGGGCACAAAGGACTGGGCGAACGTGTTCATGTACTGGATTACCCGACAACTCTACAAAAGTTGCACCCACCCGCAAGGAATAAAAAACTTGTGTATCAGGTTTGAACTTCTGTGGGTCTACCTGACTGGCATGACCTGAGAGATGGCAAACATCAAGATAGATGCTGGGTGAATGTTTGAGATGTTGGACAAACAAATCGCACCACTCAAACGTCAACAGCTTGGGTTTACATTCCAGATGCATCTGATATAGGCCGGTGGATGAATGGTAATGCGTTCTACTCGCCTACCGACTGCCTAGGGTTCAGTTCCCTTGGCGACCGACGCAAGCAATTTTGATGATGTATGCTTAGAGCGAAACTAGTGTTAATGCGCCTCCTCTCTTTGATCTTGAAGAACCAGAATCGCCAAATCTGGATTCTAGGAGGACTGTTCAACTGGGAGTTGACGGCAAACACACAGCAAGACCTTCAGCTGGCAGAAAAACACTGTTTGGACATAAGTCGTTAGTTTTACGGTATAAAAAAACAGTGACCGCTGCATCAGCTGTGCCTTGAATTTAGTGTCTGATCTAACGAATTCTTGATAGACCTTGCTACCGCCAGCCGCGCGCCAGCTTTCCTGTCAGACGTCAGCAAATAAGCTTGATTTTTTCATCGGGTTTCAGTTTGGTCTGATTCACACGGTATTCAGAGGGTTAGAATGGAAATGTTCGACTGTCAGACAGCATTTTATTTGAAGTCGGTCTCTATAAAGCTGTCTTCCTGATGCGGAGATTTCGAATTCTTCTTCAGTCATGCTTGAGTGAAAAGTAAGTCCATCGAGAAGGACTGGTATGTGGTCAGAAGTGCTTGGTTGAAAAGTTCTGAAACGATTCACGTTGACTTAGACAACTCTAGTTCGACTCCAAAAGAGTTCCAACAACTGTGAGACATTGCTACACCAAAATGTATGAGGGAAACACTGTCAGTTATGGTGAGTCACACGAGCAGGATGGCAGGTTAGGTACAGTTAGCTTATGACAGCCAATAAGGGGAACTCTGCTCTAACAACGACGTTCAACTGGCTGCAGTTTGCTTGAAGACCAGTAGGTAAATTGGTATTGATCTGGGGAGCGTGGTCATTTTGACTAGGCACGTCTGGGATAAGCCAACCGCGAGGCAGACATCAATACACACGTTAGAGACAGGATCACATACACCAGTAGAGAATTTAGAAATAATGGATGGGATTAGATCAGCATAACGGGGAGGAGAACGGCTTACTGGTTGTCTGTGTGTATACGGTGACTGTTTTGATGAACAGGATATGGAAAAGGATGCAATGAACTGATAATGATGAATCAATCAATCTGTACAGAATACTTTCCCAGTTCTGCCCCGTCTACTGGCAGAAGGCAGAGGAACTGGTAACACCCTCTTGCCTATATGACAGTAAGCCACGGCTTGTGAAAAGAAGTTTCAACTACCGGTATGGAATAGAACAAACTCTGTCAAAAGGGGTCCGGGCGTGATCATTCGAATTAGACAGTATTTGCTTTGTGAATGTGAAATCAAGGCTATCTAGCAGTCCAGGATCATCATCATCATCGACAGCATGACGTCAGTGTTCAACACCGATGCTTCACTGCCGCACAACCATGACTTATTTGAAAGCCCAGGATAAAATGGGCCGAAATCTTCCAGTCGCTTGTCTGGGGGAATCCTTGCTGTTCGTGGGGATTACAACGCCACTGTCAGTCTTAAAAAAACTCGGCCATCTGTGTTACCCGTAGCACCGGACATGACGAAACAGTCACCATGACGGTTTGTTTTCAGGTAACAGAACGAAACGCTGTACACAAGCTGATGCTTGCAGCATTCATTCCGTGTTTACGAAAGTGAGCTGAGCTATCAATCTGATAGTATTAATTGACGTGGACCTATTTATTCGGTCCTTTGTGCTCTGTTTGAACCTCGCCATCGTGTTTCACTAAGCTTGTATACACACTATCAA
Source organism: Opisthorchis viverrini (assembly GCF_000715545.1). Lineage (NCBI taxonomy): Eukaryota > Metazoa > Platyhelminthes > Trematoda > Opisthorchiida > Opisthorchiidae > Opisthorchis > Opisthorchis viverrini. The sequence continues at coordinate 95,423 of NW_008751740.1, forward strand.
ATACATAAGTAATTGAATGTTTGGCTGGACCGAAGTAATGGAAGAAAACACATTTCGTTAGGTGTCTAATCATATGCCATCAAAACCTAGAAAGATGGGTTTAATCCAAAGGGACATGTTGCTGATGTGATGGAATATTGGTAGCTCAGGTGCGCTTACTGGTGGTTTTGATCAGGTGGCCGCTGATCTGTTCGACATGCTTGGTAGTTGGCTTGCAGACTTTCCGTTACCAGCCAGGAGATATCCTAACTAACTGCGCACTGATTTTTATTCCCTAGATTGCTTGCAAACTAACTTTCAAGATCAGCAGACAAAAATCAACGGCCATTTGACCAACCGCCAGAGGTTACACTGCCAAGTAGAACAAAAGGTTGCCGGAAACTCGGGGACTGCGCCTACCTGATGAGCCCCAAGAAGGGCGAAACCGGTTGTGGGCTGTCGAAGTGTTTTCAGCAATCTTGTGAGTATTTTCCTTTATGAAAAATTGCACAGCCATAGTTAAGGTTCAGCTTGTTCCTCCCCTACAGTGTTGTTTGCAGTCAAGCCTGCTGTGCAGTTCAGATTGATGATTTCCGAAACTTTTCACTTTGAAGTTATCGAAAATAACGTTGCGTAAAACCGCTCAAACTGACAGAGAACAGAGGGCTTAAGGAATCGCCAGTTCGACATCTCTGCCTCAGTGATGATGGGTGTATCCTTGCTAAACTGTAGGCTGACACCACCAAGAATGATGCTAGGATGTTTCAAACTCCAGACTGTCTTTTACTTTGTGGCATTAGCCTAAAAGAAGCATGGACGAACAGCCCAGAATTGGACTGGCACCAAATTTTGCATCAATCCACAGCCTCGGAGAGCACTTAAGTCCACATTATTATGCCGTCGCCATTTTATCAGTTCCTCGAATGCTCTTCTAAAGGATTGAGCAACGTAAGTCAATGGGTTTTGTTACATTTCTTAGTTGCACAAAAGAACGCCGAAAACTGTACCATTTTTCCAAAAAAGAGTAAACGAATTATATCCTCAAATGCGGGAATAATCGTTCTAAGAGCAAAACAGCCGATGCTCTGCCGTTATGCATGGTCAACTGATTGATTCTCGTCATGTGAAACAAACCACTCTGGTGAGGCCCGGCTGTTTTCTATCGCAGTGTGGTACACTTGCGTGGAAGTAAGGGAACTAGTTGGACCGAATTCAAGACAGCTACATAATCGGGTTCCAACAGCTCAGTCCTGTTGAATAATACTCAAGCGTCGTCACGAGTTAATTGAACGGTGGTATTAGACAGAACAAAAGAGAAAATCATGCGTTTGTTGAGGCAGGCGATTTCCCGTACGTTGTGAATGCGAGGGTCGAACATTTAACTGTGGGTTCGACATCTTGCTGAACGGTACTCATGAAAACAACGAATGAACTTCCATAGCAGTGAAAAGCGGATAGTCCTGCTGGATGATAAGGGGACACCTCAGGTCTCAGAGTTGTTACTGAGGCAGTCTAAGGAAAAAAGCACGAGTTTTCTGGCTTAGTGCTGGATCCACTGTTGAACGCAGTAGATGAACCACAAAAACAAAGGAAACAATTTTGGGGAGAAGACTGTAGAAACGCGGAACGTAGAAAGGATATATAATACGTTATGTGGCCACTTAGCCATATCGATACAAAATCGTTTTTTTTAATATTTCACGCAATCATGTAACTGGAAAAAAGATTGAGAAGACACATTTCGATAAGTGGCCTGGAGCGTGCATCTGGATTGTTGCATCTGAAGAGATATGGGGTTTGGCTGGCTATGTTTTTGGTCTCACTGTCGTCTTCCATAAAAAAATGATGGGTGATATTATGTGAGGTGACAATGTAGGGTAGTGCCATCGAATGAGCATTAAACTGACAAGTGGCGTCCAAACGGAAGTCTCAAACTTTAACTTCAAATAGTACGTTTCCTCTATGTGAAGGTTTCTCATAAAACTACATCTTGTAGGCAACATCACCTGCCGAGGTCAACATCTGTGTTTGTCTAGGAGCATTTTGCTTGTAGACTGCTGGCTAGGTACCAAATTACCGGGTGTAGTCGATATGGCCGCAAAAAGCTGTACAAGTTCCGTTTGATGTTTCCTTTCAGTTTCGCCTTCATAAACCCTTGTTCAAACGTTTCACTGAAGCGTTCAATTTGACCGTTAGATTCTGGCTGTATAGTTCGGGTTACGCAAATATATATTTTATGAAGAAGTAACAAAAAATGAGCAAACCCAGATTCTATGAAACTGTAAATGACAAAAATAGAACGCTTAGAATGGGCATCGTTAATTTAGGAAGGCCTGATCACTATAAAAAACGTCTATGATAGTCGGAAATATACAAACTCTCGTCGTGCCGGTGAAATCTAATGCCTTTTCAGACTACAGTAAATAAAACAGCTGGAATTTCCCTGGGGGGTTAGAACAACAATACAGACGGTTCAAAGCTAAGCGCAATTGTTTCAAATTTCGGCCAAATGGATGGTGACTAGGCGAAATGAATTTCATTCAGATAGGTTCAGAATGCACTTCATGAAACTTTGCAATACTTGATGCCGAAGTGTGTGTGATATAACAAGGAGGCTAGGTTTTTTATGCATAGTTGCAATGATACAACCGTTGACGTTCTCCCTATTCCCATAGCCCGTTTGGATTGAGCACTCATGCACATGAGGCTACAGTGCCTTTGCTTGAATTTGAGGTCCTGTAGATCTCTTACCCCCATCATGCGGTTTCTGTAGGTGGCTCTTTGTGAGCTAGTAGAGCTGGAAATATGGCGATGTATCGAGCTATTTGGTTACCGCCACTGAAAAATGGAACTGTGAAGGTTATATTGTTCCACCCTATAAAACAGCTTTCCTAACGAACCTCTTTCAAGTGTGAAGTGGAAAACCAATCGGGTGATGAATCCGTTTTTTGGCAACTGGCGGTGCTGTACGAAGATACTCTGGATGAGCACGGGTTTACTAATATGATGTTAGTAGTAGCTGCGTGCACCGGAATTTTCGGCGGAAAAGTAGCAGTTTTGGTCGCTGACTTGCTTGCTGAGTTGAGCAGTTTCGCTACAAACACTTCCTCGAAACACAACAGCCACATGTGATTTTGTGAACGTTTGTAACCGAATCGTCCAGCTGAGCAAACAAGCCTGTGACTTTCTACTCAACACTGTATGCTTCAAAACAGGAGACTAGCTTTCTACGAGATGATACGAGACGAAAATTCGTTCGGTGAATCGTTTGAGAATTCTCAGGTTGCTAATGTCCGAATTTTTAAAACTTGCTCAGACGTTAAATGAGGGATACCACACGGTACCGACACAAATGTGGGACCCGACCACGATCACACCGTTTGCCTGTAGTCAATTTCGAAGCCCTTACCCACAAGTTAGTTCCTGGAGAACGACAACTATTCAGACCAAACCTCAGGGCACCTGAGGACGCGTTGATGCAACAGGGCAACAGCATAGGTAGGATTCAGATGGCCAATGATAAATGTTTCGGATCGCGACACTGTTGCTTGCAGTGACTGTCAGGAGGAAAACGATAATGGCTGAATGTCGGTTGTTTGCACGTAACAGCAGGTTATCAGATGTTTACTCTACCGATAACTGCATTGTTTGGGCTAGAATCGATAAAGCTGTGCAGCCTGAATGAAAAATTCTGGCCCTTTGTTTCATGGGTGAAGTGAAGCCTAAAGAAACTAACTGGTCAGAAAGTGTTTGCATGCATAAAAGAAACTACCCACAAGGTTGCTGAAAACTATTCGACAGCCCACAACCGGTTTCGCCCTTCTGGGAGCCATCAGGTAGGCGCAGTCCCCGAACTTCCGTCAACCTTAGGTTCTACTTGTTTGCACACACATTCAAAATGCACTGCGTATCGAATAGAGATTATTTTGTCCAACCCCGCTCAGAAAAGCGCAAAATCTGAACTGTACGTACCAGTCTCGAGATGGTTCCGAGTTGTGTCTTTAGACTGGACAGCTCATTCATTGACTCAATGTATTGTGCCAGTTCCGAATGGAGTTGGGTTTGAAGATTGGAGTGGTGTGGGGCAGGTGAACGGTGCACTGACCCGTAAGTCGGATGCGAATGATGATTACTCGGTTGAAGTGTGCTCACACGATCCAGGCAGTTTTCGGAAGACCGAGGTTTACTTGATGGGTGGGCCTCACGTGGAAGGCTGGATACATCACTGCTAAAGGTGCAACAAGGAGGACAACAGAACATGGTCGGCGAGTCGGCCAATCCAACTGATCATTTTTTAAGTTTTTGTTAAAAAATCAGAAGTAGAGGAGGGTTACCAGAGGGAACATATCCATCTGTGCAACATGGGGGAAAGCCTTTGAAAGTGCCTTGAAGTGTGAGCATTTTTTATTATGATACCTACATTTTAGAGAAGAAATACAGCTTTCCATTGCCTTCTTGCCCATAAGTAGCAACTGTACTGGTAACACCATTACTGATGTACCGGCGATACTACTGACGGGGAGGCACGCGAGTAGTATGTGTTGTTCGTGGAATTTCGCCTTGCGTCTTTTAAAAAGGGGATATCTGTTGCAAAATTTGTGGAGTAGCTTTGTAATATATGCTTGGATTTGAGCGAGGAATGTTTGGAGTCAATGAGTCTCCAGGAAAGTTCAAGAAGACACGTTCAGGAGAAGATGGGTGTCCAGTTTTTGTAAGTAAGATGCAAACTGGAGGTTTGCTTCCCTGTCCAATAGTCTGTAACCGGTCAGTTGGCATTTTCTAATAAATCCGCAGCGAAGGCCTTCTTCCTTTCACTGATAGTAATAATGGGAAACTAGAGCTTTTCGTTATTCGCTGAAACTCCGGAGCGATAAACGACCACTTCGATTCAGCTGGGTTCCAGGTGAGTCTCTCGAAAGAACCAAATTAGTTTGCAGATGAGTGTATATTCGTTAACCACTTCGTTTACTTTATAGCAGTCAGTTGCATAATGGGTTGGTTGAGTTGACACAAGGTGTTTCGAATTGGCAGATCAAGAAACAAACGTTCTCATCCATGCGTGACCAATGGGGTGCTTCTAGCGGGGCCTTGACTGGGTCTATCTGATGCCTCGTAAATTGCCCAGCTGCGGTATTCTATAGAGGAAAATGTTGGTAGCCCAGGTAGCGTAGATAGGTTGGTGCGATTGGTTGGTAGCTGATAAATCGAACTAAACTAGGGCCATGGTTGACTACAGCATGCGGTCATGGGATCTAAGTTTCACAAAATAATTACGAGTATGTGAACTGGCAATAGACCCAACATTGGCCGCTTTATGTTGAACATGTGTGTGCATTTCGTTCGACTTTGCAGTTTCAACTTTATTACCATTCAGTGGAGCTTTCCACGTTCATCACCTTTCCAGAAGAGGATTTGTGATAGTGCCCGGAAGTTGCTCGGAAAACTGAATAAAACCTGGTAAAAATCCAGTAGTGTATTCGTCCTGGTATGTCTTTTCAGGTAATTGTGGTAATCTGTCTTTCCTCTAAGTGAGTAGCAATTTGTGTAGGTCATCCCAGCTTCGCGGCGAAACCATTCGATATACTGTGACCAATCCACTTATAAGGTCAGAGCGTTCTTGGACACAGGGAAAACAAACTAGTGGGCTTTCAATCTAAAAGATCTGGGGATACTATGGATTTATTTATTCACAAAGACAGTAGTGGCGAAAACTGTCCTGAACCCAAAATGCTTATCGGATTGTTGAAACCTTATCAGAAAACGTATGAATGGTGCATTGTTTCGAGAAAATACTCGAATATCTTGCGTTCAGCTGCGAATGAAATACGAGGCGGCCTTTGCTCAGTAAGCAGTATGTTTAGCCGACCTTCGTTTGAGTCTTTCGTGAATACCGCTTTCATTTGCAAGTGACTCTATACATCCGAGTAGCTTGGAGCTGACAGTTTGTGCCTTTTTAGAAAGCATGAATGGCACAATGACCCTTGGCCAGACTCTCAAGTAGTTTACACGAGTTTTCCTTGCAATGCTGCTGTTTATATTGATGTGAGATCCAAGGAGGAAATGTGAACGAGTGGGGAACTTGCTTGGGAAAAGTACCACACGATCAAACAATCAGTTAAGCAGAAAACTAACTGTTTAAACAAACAACAAAGCAACTATTTTCTCCAGTTCACGTTCTACAAATCTACATCGTTATCGGTCGCTGTTACACAGTAAAGGCGTAATATGTCGCGTAGTGAATACAACCAATTGATAGGAGCTTTTCAGGTCGAAACGTACGTGTATGTGAATTCGTGTTAAGCAAGCAGTGAGGTTTTCGTATACATAACTTGTATGTCAGCGTGTGACACACAATGTCCTCATCTAATTAAGATTGTTGAAAGAAACATTCAAAGGGTACCCTAGGCCAGGATGGTCAGAGAGAAATGAATAACTTTCAAATCTCTCAAATTTACTGACTTTGATATGATCTCCTATAGTTGGAAATTTTTTGGAAAAGAAATTTTTTAAAAAAAAACCAGTCCCCCGCTTATTACTTTTGGCGTATAACACCTTGTCGAGATAGTAACGGTGGAAAAAACGATTTTCCATCCACAAGGAAATAAACTCCTGAGAGCCGGAAACAAGACACCTTCTGGTTAGCTCATTTACTCCCCACCTCTCAAGTGGAACCCCCGCAGTGGGAAGGTACTTCGCCACCGGTTCGTTTGTACGTAGTCGTGACGTCAAAATCTTGATATCATAAAGCTGCTGATTTCCTGACTTTTCACACCTTCGGTCTCCCTCTGACCACAGTTGAGTTGGATTGGTTGACATTGGTTCATACTTTTCAAGTGGTCTCTCCCAGCTGAGTATGGGAAAAAGTATTGAGTATTATGCACACTGACCTCAAACCCGATGGAATACTTGCTGGGAAACCCATTAAAGCTGTTCGTCACGCCTAGACACAACCAACGTGTCTTTCCCGCGGAGTAACCAGCTGTGATACGGTAAACAATGGATATCGATCATGTGGGGAAAGAAGGAGACGTTTTAGCACTATTTGAAAGTGTTTGCTAGAGGGGGAAGTAATGAAATCGTAGAACATTCCCATAAGAAACTTCGAAATAAATACCACACGGGTATGACTGACCTGTCTGAACGTTGCAAACGTAACGGCTTACTTTGATCACCCCGCCGATGACACGGCATCAGTCTCCTCCAAACCCTTTCTATCAAAACAGTGGGACACTTCTGGTGTGCACGTGACCTGCTACAAGATGGTATAGAATCCCTGTGTACGGCCCCGTATTCCAAACCACCGTTCATTCTAGGGTAGGTGGTTTTGGATAACTGTTCTGCTGCTGTGTGTGTCGAAGTCATATCACGCGCATGATGCTCAACACTGGCATTAGAGATGTGCACACTTTCAGCTGATTGATCAACATCGTCACGTGGCATTTTGATGTACTTTACTGACTTTACGCCCTTCACGGATCCATCGCGTGACCCGAGATGAAGCAATGCATTTGTCAATATGTTTCCATTACGAGTAAGTTCTGTGTCATTTTGGAAGAATGGAGTCAGTAAATCCTCGCTGACGGCTGATCGACTGTTCACAAGACCCATCCTTCGAGATGGCGGCGGCTGATATGGCGCGTGCGAAGTTGCCACAAACTAAAGACAAAGCCAGCCAGCCTCAGTGGGGACAGCAACAGCTTTGGTACGATTGACCAATCAGTACGAGGTGAAAAGCAATGGCGGGTGGCATTGATCGTGCGAAGCGCACCAATCAGCTGATTGCATATTTTGCATCCGGACGCGACGATAATCGGCATGCGCACAAAGCCAGCACGTGGCAGGTGTGATTGTAGCGCGAATTTCAATGATTTCCCTTGTCGATAACTGTAGTGCCAGGTGTGAGATACAGCCTTGTTGAATTTGGGCAGGACAGTAGATCACCGGATTTCACACTAAGGTATTTTATCCTCTGTACCCAGGGAAATTTGTCAAATTATTTTCCCTCAGGTTTAAATGTACCTTATAATCACTATCAGGAAACTGAGTGAACTTCAGGACTGTTGTAAAATTCTACCCAACTGTTGTATCTCCGCAACGGTTCGACTGCTGTCAGGTGATCGCACGCAGAGAGATTCCTCCAAAGGCATGCCACAATGTAGAGGGACTTGCTGTCGCTGTCCTCTACCAAACACCGGTGTCCGGTTCACTCCTTTTCTGTCACAGTGGACTGTACCGAAGAACTCGCACAAGTGGTTTTCGGCAAACACTGTACAGGAACTTCTGTTGTGGTGGAGACAGTCGCAAACACAGAACACCAGGATATCCTAATGATAGCAGTTTATCTCTGGTCGGATAACTTAATTTTTGAAGCGCACTAATTTTAGTTAGTTCGTAAATCAAACGCACTGCAATTCTGCTACAGACTAATTTAGAAATTCATCCATTCTGGTCAATGTGGTTTTACTAGCGCAAACTTCTTTCGAACCGAATCCTGTGCTTTCAGTTTGTTTTCAATTCAGATGCTGAAGAGAACGAGATTTCAAAGAATAGTATTCGGAACTAAGTGATATTGAAATTTTATGAAATCAAAATTTTTGATTGCAAGTAATGAACAGCATCACACTAACAACTCGGATTAAAGCTAAGCCTGAAAAGAGTCTGCAGCAAGTGAATCACACTGTACGCAAGTTAATAGGAGATCTGGTCGAAATTAGGTCATCCACTTTAACCGGATTGCATCCGTTTGTGGATTACTGTAGCAAAATAACATGGATAACACACATAGCAGCTGTTAGAAGATAAACCGTACACGACAAGTACCGATCTAGTAGGTGTCCACTCGTTCTAGTTAGACACTTTTGCTGGTTATAACGATCCATATTAGGACTTGTGGGTGGTTTTGACAATGAACTCAGTCCCTTGGACGATTAAGCTCGTTTCATCCGCTACGTTTTCGGTATGTATGCATTATATGCAGGTTGGATAAGTCTCAGTAGGATTGTTCCACTCATTTGCGATCGGCAGCATGACATCAGTGTTTAAGAGTGATGCTTCACTGCCGTACAACCATGATTTATTTGAAAGCCTTATTGTGAAGAAACGAATAAAGGTGAACGGGGGGACTCAGTGCTACCTTACTACAATCATTCCGAGGTGCCTACAACTCCACGCACTCATTCAGGCAATCCGGGTAGTGAGTGACAAAAATGACGTCAGTGACATTGATCAGTAGTAATAACTTGCAGCATCTCCAGCCGGTCGCAATGGAGATCACGAGGTCTTTATCTTGAAAGGTGAGTCGCACCGATAGCATCCAGACATTTTGTACTCTCTTTCAAACCATTATACCACATATCTGCTTTTATCACTCCCACCCAGGCACAGCAGGCAGTGCTCCATTTGGTTTGGTAGTCAAAATAGTTAGTCTGGATAGAGCAGCTTCTGGTGCCCGATACATTCTTCGGTGAACGTGCCCGGTCATGTGCTACGCATGCCGAAACACCGTCTACCGAGACGAGTGTTGTTCTCTGGATCTTCTTCAGGATGGCGCAAACCGCGAAGTGGACAGCACATGACTTGGCAGAAAGGCGTCAGAGAGATCACGGAGAGTTTGGGTGTTGTTGGTGTTGTACGCCTTCCAGGATGGGGTCTCCATGACCCCGCCTGTGCTTGGCTGGAGACGTTGCAAGAAATGGCGGCTAATCGATGTCAGTGGCGTTCGTGCTGCCAGTTTCTTTCAAGACTGTCTGATTGAGTGGTTGGAGGTGTAGGCACCTCGGAATGCTTGACATAGGCCAGAACCAGGTTCCCTCCCTCACCCACTCTTTCTCTTCTTTTCACCCTAGGGCTTTTATTACATTTATGTATACATATAATGTATGTAGACGACTTGCAGTTGAAAAGCATAGTTATTGAGCCCTTTGCTAAAAAAAACAGGTTCAACAGTTTAGCTATTTTATCTTCTCCAGAAATAAGACTTCTCTCGGAGTATACTATTTTTTATATTCCAGCGGTCTGTCCACTTTACAGCAGCTGTTAAATTTGTGATGGAAGAGTTGACTGTGAATTTATCGATCAGATAAGCCACCTGGTTCATAGTAAAACTTTTGTTGACAATAACCACTCCCATTTTCTTTACAGGGAGCCTAATAATAACCGGATGGAACTCCATAAAAGGTCTGACATGCAGATTGAACCTTCCATCTCTCCTGTGTCTGGTGTATGTAACGAAACCGCCGTTCGAGGTCAATTTTCTGACGATCCTCTATTATTGTCACACGGTCCGGCGCATCTTGAAGAGACACACCACGATCCGAATGTTTACATCGATAGAAATGAGTCCACTTGCGTGGGTGACTGTTACGAGTATGTTTACTAGTCCCTTTACTTTTCTTCAAAAGTGTAGAATACGTGGCGTCGGGTGCGACAAAAAATTCCACGAAACAAAAGTCATCAATGAAGTTTCATCACCGTAACTACGGGTTATGCAGCGTCTGACGTTCTTTCTGTTTACGCAGATAGATTCGTAATCTCCTTCATGCACCTCTGCTTGGTCAACGGTTGGCCATCCCTCGGCTTCCGCCACTCCAAATTGCACATGGAAAACAGCACGCTCTTCGCCAAATGATGGTTCGGTGTACACAATTCATGGCCCAGTCAAAACAGCTTCTGGTGCTGGACACACTCTTTAATATAAGTTCTTGTTGCGCAACGAAAAACTCGCTTTCTAACTGTCTCGGCAAGGAATCTCCGACACCAACCCACACGAGCTATTGCCCTGAGACAACCGCTGCCGAACAACACAAGACTTCTAAGTTCCGCTGCTCGTACAGGCTAAGTCTCACGGCCATACAACAAAACAGCCCACACTGTAGCCTGATACACACGCCCCTTGAGATTCAGAGATATACCGCTTTGAGGCCATAGGTGTCTCAAATTAACAAGCGCGACCAAATCCTTACAGGTGTGTGCGTTGACTTTATATGTTCCCAACTTCAAATGCCTCTCGCTGCATTGTACTTGGTGTGTTTAGTGACTACATGTCTAGGAGCGTGATCTTACGCTTTGTGTGTGCAAAGTGCATACCAAAGGACGGAATGAATTTGATCAGCCCATCCATAAACACCTGCGTTTTCTTCTATTTAAAGGGTAGAACAATATCGACTGCATATGCTAGAGCAACAAGGTCTTCGTCAGTGAACAAACCAGAAATATCGCAGCTACCAGGGTGCAAGACTAGTGACCAGAATCTTCAGCCTTCGCAACCAATCTTAGCTACTCGATTACACCTTTCTATGTTTGGGCTGCCTGACGGTACTTCGGCCTTGCGGTTGCGTAGTTTCAAGGCACCGAAGGAGCGCTGCAGCTCAATGCTTTACTCCACAATGTTTTTTTCCGTTTTACTTTGTAAATAGTATAGCAGCCGATTGTTCCCATTGCATCGCTTAGATTGGTCACGTTTTGGGTGGACGATCATAATGAGGGTCGCAACCAGTGAGAAAAACTCTTATGGACTTTTTAGAAGAGGCACTTCTACTGCCCGCAATTTCCCTGACGATCGCTGTTAGGAGCAAACAAATCAGGTCAGGGAACTTGCGGAGGAAGTACACTTAAAAGGGAAAAGAAAAGCTGTCGGTCGAAAGATGTAGCAGTTCTGTCAGCAATGAACCAAGGTATTAAACCATCCTGACGACAGATGTAATAAATTACCCGTAGTGTTGCTGAAAACTCTTCGACAACCCACGACCGGTTTCGTTTTGTTCATGATTTGTCAGGTAGGAGCAGTCCCAGAAGAGTTGCACATGAGTTTAGTTCGCTATACTGTCGGTAGTTTGGGAAATTGTCACTCGAAGTGACATTCAATACGTAACCATATAATATGATTTCCGTGATTGAAGAATGAGTGGCGCTATATCCTGTCTAACTACGAGTTAATCAGACTTCTGATGGATCACTCTCAGCCAAGTGGTTAGGTGTTCAGGTTGCCAGGCGAGAGATCCTGGCTTCGAGTCTCCGATTCAATCCACACTAGTGATGATTCCCAAAATGGATGATACGGCTCTACAGTGCTTCTGAGATTTTCAGCACGAAGTAGTTTCACTTACAAGACGAAACTTCAGTTGCCAACATGTAGTGCCACCGCCACGGACAAGCTATCCGAGGCTAGATACAATGTTACAGGGGTGATCATCTGAATGTTATAGCATCCACTCACAAGGCGCCTATACGAACAGAGGCTACCCACAAGAGGACATTAAAAGAGTGTTCATTGTCTGGTATAAATTAGGTTATAATCCACTAAATGAGAGGTCACGTGTCACTGGAACCCAAATAACACTACTTGTGATGACCCCATTTATCTCTTTTGAAGCAAATTCGCATTTGGCATCGGTTGCTTTCAGTTTAAACCTAAAACTATGTAAGTAATCTGGTTTTTCGTTATGTCACCATCTTTAGAACACGGTGTCATAATGAGGGGCAGATTGCAATGAAGTGAACACAGCCTTACAGTAGCGCGTTTCGCCCACACGTCTTGAATTGTTAAAACGCCTGTGCATCTGACCACGTTGTGATAATGTTTGGTTTTATCGATTAGGACATGTTGTTTAACGTTCGCACACATTTACACACGGATCACTACTGTGTTGGGCTTCCCACGCTATTTCATAAATAAAGTTGTGCGTGATTGCCAGAAGACGAATTCTACATAAGTGACGTTCGTCTTAATCAGACCATGTTGGGTGAAGTTGTTAGGTCTCCACATGTTGCTTTATCGATCCATTTTCTGATCAAGCTGTCAAGCTAGATTGTGCGAATGTTCAACTCACCTTTCTCGCGATGCGCACCTCCTCATTCCGGTTGGGGATCGTTGTCCACTGAAGAGCATTGTCATGGTACTTCGGGAACGAGGACTTGTCCGACCTGACTGTTGATCGTAGACAGTTGGACCGATGAACTGATGTGAATAGACTGGATTGATTATTTCCGTGTAGTGTTCGCTCTGCGGACGATTGTCAGTCGTAGAACAACCCAGAGGAGGATCGCAACGATAAGTTGGCGTGAAACGGCCCATTGGAGTGTGACGTGGAGGTGATCGTGTAAGCGTAGTGTCGCTAAACTGTGAGGGGATTAGGAAGGAGATATTGTTTGGTTTGCTGTGAGGTGACCAGCTATGCGAGAAAGTCACGTGATGGAGGCTAGTGAACAGCAGATTGGGATTTCTGCTTGGAGCATTGTAAGGAATTATTGACAAGATAACAATGTCGATAAAACGTTTCGCTTTGTTGTATGTCATTTGATTTTACTCCAAAAGGATACACCTGTTCAAACCTACAGACTGCTGTTTGTATCGGTTTTCATTCAGATCAGCGGTGTTACTGGCAGGATATGAAACGTATCAGGCGTTGAATTTCATATTAGAGTTACAGGTGATTAACTTGCACTTAGACGGAATGCAGTACCACCTGTTCTGTACCAACGCCGTTAGAGAGCACTTGACCTACTTTTGCCTGACTTCATACAGAAAGGCGTATTTTAGGCGAGAGGTTTCGTCATTCAGTGTAGTAAAACGCAAGGTTCAGCTTAAAATATACCTTGGCCACATTCATTTCAAGCGCGGATTCTTTCCGAACTCTTTCTAAATACCCTCAACACGCCTCCCATCTATCTACCAAGACGTTTGGAAAAGCGTCTGTTAGCTTGCATCACAGAAGGCTTACATAAGTCGGTCGCTATTCGGATCCACCATGAGAGCTTCGGAAATCATCATCAAACTGCGCTGGCACAAAAGATTTGTCCCAACTCAACACAAAAAACGAATGAGTCTCTAGTGCATTGGGTAGAGGTTGTGGCCTCACACCAAACTCGCGCATACAGAAAGAAGTTGTGTAGAGCTTGGCAGTTCCGTGACGAATCGAACACTGGGTGAAAATCTGACCCGTTATGTGTCCCTTCAACTCACTTCCCCTCCCCAGTCCATTTCCCCATTTAGCTTGGGTTCATTTTGAGCGTCATTAACTTGTAACTCATCGTCAGTTCGTGTCCTCAACTTCGATTTTACACACCCTCCACATCCAATTCTGTGTTACTTGGCTCCCTTTCCTATGATTTTAATGCTGATTCCAATTGCTGTTTCCATGGCACTTGGGGTTACTCTGACAGCAAAATGCATTTACTACTGATGCACACTAGTGCGAGTGACCAGGTACAATCTATAAGAAATATTCGTAATCGTTTCTGCCGTTCCAAAGGTCACCAATTCCCTGATGACCAAACCTGCTGGGAAAAAATTGGGCACATCTTTCTCACTACAACCTAGATCACGAACCGACGCACTTGGATGGCTTTAACTCCGTCCTACCGGACACCGACTGATCGTACCTTGATAAGTCTTACATGCGATGTTACGCAATATCGATAGTTTGAGTGCACTTCTTGGTGGTTGGTTTGTTCACCGACTTTGCCCGTCGGGCTGCAATCCAGGTGACATCATCAGTACGGAGTTAATTTGGATCAACGGTTCAACGAACAGACCAACAACAAAGTCGTACTAACTTCACAAATAAAAAAGGTGTTCAGGTGTTTCACAGCAAACCTTGCTATGTGATTTGCTTGGTTTGCTTTTGTCTCCCTTCTTCCATTTGTCAAGGCTGGTAAATGTCTCCAGATGCACATCATAGTCATCATCATCATCACCATCATCATCATCATCATCGTCATCATCATCATCATCATCGTCATCATCATCATCATCATCGTCATCATCATCATCATCATCGTCATCATCATCATCATCATCGTCATCATCATCATCATCATCGTCATCATCATCATCATCATCGACAGCCTGACATCAGTGTTCAACACCGACGCTTCACTGCCGTACAACCATGAAAGCCTTATTGTCCACGGATGGTATTATTTGTGGATAAGGCTATCGCAGCCGACAGTCATTGGAAAGCAAGAAAACTGGGGTCACATGCGAAGAACCAAAACACACTTACTCCTCGACCATCAAACATTCGATGTCCTGGACTCACGGACCTCCGTCCACGTGTGGGGCGCGTGAAATGTGAAGAGATTGCGTAGATGAGTTGGATAATGGTATCTTTATCGCCACTCATCACATCTGTAATAGATGGGCGAATGTAGCCTGAGTTACGATGACCTCAGCAGGGTTAGATTCTGGGTTATTTAATGCAAATCTCAAGTATCCCAGTTGTTCCGGTTTTGACGAATTCCTAATGGAATTGTTTGGGGTGGAAAATCCGTATTGGTTATAAGCATGCTGTCCTTAGGTCACAAGATTTTCTAATCTGTTTGATCTAGTTGGAGAAGCTCCCAGAGGGAACCAACTGTGCGGCACAAGTTATGTTCGCCTGTGGTCCCAAGGTGAAACTTAGTAGTTTCTAACTGGCTATTTTTCCAGACAAAACTTATCTGCATGACATTGTCTTACGTGGCTGGTTTAGATTACTCGTCGACTGCCGCACAAAAGATGCCTGAAAATGGTGCAAAATTATCCTTTATCATATAGAAGCTTTCATCTACTCATTGTTAGATTCTTGGTGACCCATCTGAATGGAGCATTTACTTACGGTACGAAGTGAAAGTATTGAAGATAACTGAGCCAGTGATTAGTAAGCCACCGTCATGTGGAAGCACATTGTCTCACTTGATAATAATATATGGAGCATTCATTCCACTCCAAGTAAAAAAAGTATATCGGATGAAAAGCAATTTTCTATCGTTGAACTGATCAGTAACCAGTACAGAAGGCGCAGGACGGCTTTGACGTTAGGGAGACATTTTATCCCCTTCTCTAATCGACATGATGATGGAATGGAGCAGTCCAACGCATCTTGAATCTCCTAGAACAGATGGATTCTTTCTGTGGGAGAGTTCCAAATCCTCTGTCATCTTAAGGCATTTTTGGCCTTGAAAATTTTTGCATTGTATTACATTGTATAGACTTAACACACTACTCACAATGTTGGTGATAATCTCTTTCACGTCCCACGACCAATTTCGCCTTTCTTTAAGCTCACCAGGTAAGCGTAGTATTCGAGTTTCTGCTAACCTCATGTTGCCCTAAATTGCACGAAATTTGACTTGCACACTTATTGATAACCATTTGGGTTTTTTTTCTGGAAGACTCATCTGGAACCCAGATGGATCCTCGTTTAATTTTGGGACCATCATAAACGAGAGATTCAGCTGGGTTCCAGGCGAGTTTCCTGTCAAAACCAAATTGGTATGCAGATGAGTGTGTATGTCAAGTCTTCACATTGATTATGGCAGCAATTCAAACGCAAGTGAGTCTCCCGTGAAAACCAAATTGATTTGCAAATGAGTGTATTTCTCGCGAGGAAATCTACTTTAACAAAGTGTTCGCTGCGATGAGTTGACAGCGTATAAACTGTTGCCAATCAGCGCCCTATTTGCTGGACAGTCCGGCGATAAATCATTTCCAAACAGCATCCTTCTCCCATGCCAAAAATCGATTAATTCAAATCCAGCCCCCGCACCAAACAGCTGAGGTTTGTCTGTTAAAGCACGTCACGTGAGAGTAACGAATGGACCGACAAGAATAGCAACGATGAAGTTGAAAACGGATATCCGTGTCAGTTTCGGCCGAGGAAAGCCATGAATGATGGTGAGTAGCCAGCTACAAGTTGGAGGTACCATTTACACGAACAAAGCTGGCTTCACTGTTGTCTGTTTTGAGTTTGGCAAGGCAACTGCTCTTTGGATTTGAAGAGCACTTTATCTGTCGGTGAGAGCAGTAACTTAGCTCAGGGATAGTTTGGCCTGCTATTAGAACAGAGATAAGGCCAAAAAAGTGAAACTCCTATTGTAAAGTGCCAAAGCGCATACCCTCTACTAGGCGTTACTCAAACGGACCAAGGTTTTTAAACGAATTCCGGTCATAGGGCAATGAAGCACTGCTGTTGTGTTGTCAGCGACGATGCTAATGACCTAATCTGTGCCACTGCTGCTGCTGCTCATGATGATGAGGACGATAATTATGATGATGATGATGATGATGAGGATGATGATGATGATGATGATGGTGAGGATGATGATGATGATGATGATGGTGAGGATGATGATGATGATGATGATGGTGAGGATGATGATGATGATGATGATGGTGAGGATGATGATGATGATGATGATGGTGAGGATGATGATGATGATGATGATGGTGAGGATGATGATGATGATGATGATGGTGAGGATGATGATGATGATGATGATGGTGAGGATGATGATGATGATGATGATGGTGAGGATGATGATGATGATGATGATGGTGAGGATGATGATGATGATGATGATGGTGAGGATGATGATGATGATGATGATGGTGAGGATGATGATGATGATGATGATGTTGATGATGATGATGACGACGATGATGATAATGATGGTGATGAGGAGGGGGATAATGATGATTACAACGTTGACAGCAAGTCTACCAGTTTGGGTCAGAAACGTGTAGACCATTCTATTCCGTCAACAGGTCTGCCTCGTTTTGACACACGTTGCGATCGTAGCCTTTTTAGCAAACTCTCCACCTTATGCGAAAGTTGACTTTCTTAACT
This sequence comes from Opisthorchis viverrini, assembly GCF_000715545.1. NCBI lineage: Eukaryota > Metazoa > Platyhelminthes > Trematoda > Opisthorchiida > Opisthorchiidae > Opisthorchis > Opisthorchis viverrini. Next base: position 113,008 of record NW_008751740.1, read on the forward strand.
GTTAGGCCGGAATTCCGGAAGTTGGTAATTACAGTACCAGCCAATAACTGAACAGATTTCCGGTATAGATCGAAGGTTGTGTATGTCATCCGGACTCGAGGCGGCGTGTGTGGGTTCAGCGTGAACCGCTGAGATGTTCCAGGTCACTGTTATTTTTCAGCTGTTGCAGGACACCATATGGTATAACCGGCTAGTGTGTGTCTTAAATGAATGCGAGACTGGATTTTTCGATCATTATGGCAAAGCCATACACCTTCTCGTGATTGCATCCCCTAAGGTGTCCTTCGGGTTTGTATGGTCATCATTTGAAAATATTCCCAAGTCTTGTTGCATCACTTTTTGCGATTACGAATTAGCCCTCAGCCATTCGAAGGAATATTTGAGCGGTTTGGAGTTTAATGCTTCTTCGCCAAACTTATTTGTTGATTGTAAGAATTTTCACCACCAGTCAAATGGGCAAAATCAGTTCGCTTGTGACAGAGAGCTTGCGTACGGAGGTATGCAAATGAGCGTATTTAGATAAAAAAAAGCTTGCATTCATTTACCACATTCTCGTGTTCAAGGCCCACTCGAGTGACATCTACTTAGTTCTTCCATTGTGACAGAGAGCTTGCATACGGAGGTATGAGCGTATTTAGATGAAAAAAGCTTGCATTCATTTACCACATTCTCGTGTTCAAGGCCCACTCGAGTGACATCTACTTAGTTCTTCCATAACCCTTCTTTTGCTTCGAAAGTGTATCCACCGCAGTTTGATGGAAATTTCCCTCGAATTGGGCTGAGTCCCATTTTTCAGGCGTATTTCCCACGCTACTTATACGGATCGAGTAGTAAAACAATTCAAAATAAGGATTAGGAGTTCCGGGCCGGATCGATTGTAGAAATCCTTGACAAAGGCTGCCAACGGCAACCGAAACGTCGAATTACAACAACCTATTCCATTACGCTATGTTCTGACTTTATATTTTTAATAAATCGAAAGACTTTGTACTCACCTTCGGGCTGTAGGTTGCCCAAACGGACGTTCAATCGCCTTAACACGGCGAAAAGCTCGTGGACATTGTGCAGTTTCTCGACTCTTGTACCTGGTTGTAGAAGTAGTCCATTCAATTTTATTCCACCTAAAGATATGGGAAGGGTATTGGAATTTACTGATTGCAACATCCTCACTGCAAACCTGAACTAAGTCTATGCAATGATACTTGAATGAATGAAATAGTGAAATAATTCATCTACTGTCTCAATACAGGATGAATCTTTGGTTTGCAGTGGTCTCTGTTGACTTCAATCGATTTTTGATTATCAGGGAATAGCTCCGTGTAACAGACCGATTGCCTTTCTATGTGATATTTCATATAGGATTGTTAGAAAAATTCTTCATTCACTTTTTGACACCAACGTGCAGTTTTCAGATTTGAAGAGGGAGAATTCAAAACAGCAATTGGAAATAAACGAAGCAACTTGTGTGCTGGCAAAGCACATGAAGCTACAGTGGTGTCGACTTCACTAATATTTTGAAAATAATGAACTACAGACGATAGACTTGAAACAAGCCCCATGGAAGACCACACCACCAGGTGCACCACAGATTGTCCTTCATCATTGTCTGTCGCAATAACAGCCATTTTGTAGTCATCTATTGAAGGGATGCGGTGTGATTGCAAAGGCTGAATTTCTTGATGTTTTTTTTAACAAACTGCAAGTGCCATAGCCTGAAATCTAAGCTCCGTGGATACCAGCACTGCTGTTAAGTTTCACACTTGGCGTGAGGCTTTGAATGGTTCACTTACAGAACTAGTCTTTCACCAGGGCAGCCGAAGACATCAGTTTTGATACCAGCGGGCAGCAATTAGCTCAGAGGAAAAATAATTTTCTGATCAACCTGAAGGTCACTGTTTCGAAACTCACTGTGTTTCGTGGGGTGGGAAATGTGGGTGGTGATTACCAATATGGATGAAACAAGATAAGGCTGCTCATTTGAGTAAGAAAAAAATCAACTAGCGTTATAAGAATATCGCGGACCCAGCCTATTGTAAGAGTTCATGATTATAGATGTCATGCTCTGATTTTTATTACTGCATGGAGTATACTGCAACTGACATAAATTTAGTAGCGTATGATCATCAGGTAGCTGAAATTATGACATTTCAAACATAGTTTTGTTATCCTGACCCAAAACGCACAAGGTTTTTTTTGAAAACTCTTTGATGGCCCAATACCGGTTTCCTCCCTCCCGGGGATTCGTCAAATGGGCGGTGTACCCAAGTTTCCAGTTCCTCTTGCTCAGACACCTAAGTGGAGTTGTAAACTTATTTTAAAACTGCCAGTCGAATATTAAACAAGATTCAGTTTGTGATATTTAGATACATTCATATTCAACACGGAGTTGAAGCTGCCACCGGGTTCACTAACAATAGCCTGGTCGGATACCGAGTACATATTGCACGGTTAGAAGGTTTAACTTTCCACAATAGATTTTCCTCAAGTTCATGCGGGTATCTATCGTGTGCGTGGCAGACAGCTATTTAGGGGTCTTGATCTGCAACGTGAAATTTGAATTTGGCCCCACGAAAGATATCACTGCACTAACTTCGAATGCAATTGTTCGCGTCCAGTTCAAAAGCGAACTCTGACTACAATTTAAGGTTTGAGATTCAATCTTCAGGCCAGATAAGTGTTTCGTTCTACTGTTTATTTACATATTCCTTACGAACAGCTGTTTGCGCGGCATTACGTTTATCGGTGGTTTGGACTAAATACTCGAGTGGTCTTCAACATTTTCAGTGTGTCTATCTTAATCTGTGACGCCCATGTGTATGGTAATTTGAAAAACCTAACAGTTGGTTATTTCACCTTTCGAAAGACTACGCATTTCCACTATGTTCCGTCTCCCTGGTGCCAGAATTCGGGGATCTACTATCTCGACAGTTTGTGAATCCTTAGTGTTTCTGACACAACCCTCGTTCTACTAAGCAAGTCGTGCAAGTTTACTTGACACCTCGATCGTCTACGATCGCGTTCAGTCAATGTGGCGTAGAATCTGTCTGGAACCTACAACTCCGTGTAGCTGAAACAACTGAGGAATGTGGAAGTTGTTGGCTAGAATGAGAACGTATACCAGGAGTCCTGTACCTTCTAGATAATCTAATCGATTCGGAAAACCAACTTTAAATCACGATTTAATTTGCTTCGCCTCAAAGGCCAATTTCTAGGTGGAACTGCTAAATATCCTATTCATAAAATTATTTATTGTTTCTATTAAAACGTTTAAGGACAAATAAATCATGGCCATAATCCCAGAGATTGTTAACCTCCCCCCCCCCTCCGGAAAATACCCGTCGACAGCATGTTTGGAAAACCACCGCCCTAATCTCTCCTCATTCCTTCCTTCCTGAATATACGTACCGATCACGTTTATGGGCATGCATATCGACGTGAAGACCATTTGTGTTCTATTTTTTAAGGTACATAATTATTATTTAGACATAACTTCATGAAAATTGCGCGAAATATCTGACGTTATAGCACTCTAGTGATGATGCCTTCCAGGTTTGCCAGCAGATACGAAGAACTGGGGGGAGATGGCTCAGTGGTTGGAGCGCGAATTTACTGACCGGAAGGTCCGTGCATCTCGACTTCCCCTGTCTAGGCCCGGGCAATCTGGCAGTATTCCAGCCCTCGTGCTTCCTCCTGGTGGCATCGCAGTTAGGCATCGAAAGAGTGTTACAGCCGAAATTTTATTGCTATTCCCTACTTCCCGCCGTTTCTGTTGTGAATCTCATTTGGAAGGCAATAGTGCCAAGTGAGCACACTACTGTGATTTTGGGGAAAAACGAGAAAAATACTGAATAAGCAACTTATCTTCCATATTTTCATTCCAAGGCAAGCTGGTCAAATTGGAGACGCAAATGCGCAAAGCTACTTGAAATTTATTCACACCGTTACATGCTGTGACCAGATCGATCGATCCGACCTGATTCGACCTTACCGCTTATCAAGCATACAGACTGAAAGTGAGGCATCTCACGCATCAGTGACACACAAAAATCTACCTCCAGCTGACCAAACTGGCACTCGCAAATTCCTTTGATCCACCATCTCAACATCAGTCATCGAAATCCTAATCACAAACAGTACACTGTTACCAACGTCTAACTGGTCAATAGTAAACAACAGTGACTGTTCTAAATGCCTTTTCGTTATTGTAAGCTTATTTTTGGTGTAGAGCCCCTCGAAAAAGTTCATGAACTGTCGCCAAAACCCCACAATTATCTGCTTTTGTCTAAAATTCAAACTCGCAAAAAAGCCTACAAAATTAGATTGGTTGCTTCTGTTAGCGAAGTGTACTTTCAACTCAAGCTCCACCGAAGGTTGCTTGGTTGGTCCCAGAGGTTTTCATCGAGAGTTGTGCGTGGGGGTCATAGAGGACGGAGCAGAGTGAAACACGTTTTACAGCTGTCACAATGCACAGATCCGGTCAACATTCACTGCGACCCAAATTCGGAATTTTTGGCGGTGGTTTGAGCCTCGTTCTGTTGCTAGTTGTGAAGAAAGACCTCAATAAGTTAAAACTACGCAGCGTGATTAGCTTCAGTCAGTTTGCTAATGGGAAATCACTGGATTAATTTGTGGGTGCTGTGGAGCCGATCGATTCCTCTGGTGACGGCTGGACTAGTCATCGCTCTAACCTTTCCAGATGCGAAAATGAAAATTTCACACTACTCAAATAACAATAAGTACGATAAAAATAACACAAATGCAATGGAAGCGTACCTATGATTTCCAGCAACAGGCCAAGCGCAACTCCATTGCGCACATTTGATTCTCTGATGTCTGATATGGCTGTGGGCGGAGATGCTCTAACTAGATATCTGTTAATCCACTTGACGTAATCGTATTCGTTTGGTTCCGACTGCAGCAACGAAAGGGGATAATAACAGCATTACAAAGTAAAAATGTGTTTTCAATGAGCAAACAAATTAGACAAAACACCACTGCTCATGGATGGACACTGTTCTCTGTGGTTGTACGAGCTTATGGGATCTGTGGACTTTGACCGTGATTCTACTTAACGAAACTTTTATCGGGCTGAATTACTCATCATCATCCAATTCCCATTGATATGTTTGAATCAAGAGGGCGCCCAATATTCCCTTCAGGAAAGACACAATGATTTTTATTCATTTTGCCATTTGCTAAGCATAACAGGTTAAACTCCATTGGCACCAGTGACGCACGGATGTCAATTTCTTCACACCACCAACCCGTTGACTGACATATGCATATGTTGTACATGACTACTAAAATAATGTTTGTCATGCAAAGTTGTAGATAGACAAGACACATTCTGCTAAATATCCATCCATCAACTCCCAGCCACCCACTACCTAGGACGATCTATTGCACAGACTTCGATGCCGTAGTTCTCGGTAGCAAAGTGACAGCACTGACGCTGCTTTTACTGTCAACAAAGATCAGAATGCGAACTGAATTAAAGTCACCTTGAGCATCCATGTGGTTACAATTTCTATGTGATATGAATGAAAGACATACCACATGATTTGTAAGCTAAAATGCAATGCTTTTGTGTTGACAACCTGTTCACTAAAGGCGTTCTCTGCAAGTGCACACCAGGTGTAACTATTCCCGTTATTAGGAATAACTTTATATCCTTGACTTAATAGGGACACAACTTGTTCGAGTGTGACACACGTAGCGACCCAAGTAGCGCTATTCCTGTGATGTGGCTAGAACACACCTAAACCATCCCATCTAAAAGGGTGTGTATATGGTTGGACTTCAGTTAAGTGTATGATTCGTTCAACCTGCAGGTTTGTTAGTCAGTATTTCTGCTGGGTGTGCAGTCTGACAAACTGTCTATCGAGCCCCTCTGGCTAGAAGATGGCATGGACAACCTTAACTTGTGAGTTATCTTGTGGTTTCGTATGTCACGTGATGCCATGAACTCATCGGACGACATCTCAACAAGGCGCTTTATTCAAAATCGACGAACCATACTGACCCTCTCCTCTTAACATGTCTCGATCTAGGGCACACACAGTTTCATTTCGAACCGCGTTGAAGATGCTCATATTCTGGATAATCGCAGCGCATCTCTTGGAAGAGCCCTTTAAGAAATTCAAGAGATATCCGTTCCATATTTAGTTCCTGCTTCGATATGCGTTGAATTGTTGATTCACTTGCTATACAGCGCAACTGGTGTAGACGATTCTTTTTCAAGGAAGCAATCTTTTCGTGGTAAAAAAGGACGTACAACTCGTTACGGGGCTGGTATATCGCAAGCAAGATCATCACCATCAGTAGCAGCAGCTGTAAAATCCACGTTTATGACTGATTGTTTCATTGGTCGGTGATTTGGAAAGATGAGGTAAGTAGCTACGCATTGAGAGCAGCAATGCATTGATCTGTGTCGGTTTATCGATCCCATCCTTTCATTTTATTATTTGTAAACGATAATAACTTCCGAGTATTACTTCTGCTTACCTAGAGACCGTCTACTTCAGTTCTACGGGTTAATCAAACATGACTGCGAGTTACTTCGACTAATCCCAAACTTTTCATTAGGCAGTTCATAAAAATGGAATCAATAGGAGAAAAATCTAATGCTCTCATTATGTAGAAGTCTCTGATACAGTTATTTATTTGGTCTAAATCTGGTTCTTGGAAGGGACAATGGTTTGTTTTTTTTTCGGGGGGGGGGGACAACGAGTGGTACCGCAACAACCAAACCACTGCACATGGTGACACAAAAGCCTTCCTCGACTTACACAACTTCCCGAGTGCAGTGATTTATGACAGACTGTTTTTTTTTTCAGTTTTCCGAGCAAAACCTATGGGTTTTACAAAGTTGATTTACCTTCGCTCTCTAACACAGTTCCAATGGTTGTGACCATGTCCAGAAATATGTGAGCGTTCAGGTTTGACAGACCAGCGTGGGTTTTAGGTGGATGTAACCAAATCTGGCTGTTGTTTTTGCTTGCGACCATACTTGCCTGCAGGATTTTCGTAAACAGCATTTGACTGGGTACTCGCCTGAGGATCGGTGTGACGCTTGTGACCAGGTCCGACATCCCTCTTTGAGTAGTGTCAAATTCGACCTTATTTGTAAGTACCTTCCAGTCGTTTAGACGAGTGATACGAATCACATCTGGGCCTGCAAAAATTGGTTTTGAGGATGGATTACCTCCCTACTGTCTACAAATTAGGGGGAAAACCAACAGAATCGGTCTAGGTAGTTGTCTCTCGAGTCTCGGGGAACACTGGATTAATTAACGTAGACTACCGGGTTCAAAGATAGTAGCATTATATGTTTTTGAAGTATGAATAAAGCATGCAGCCGTCCAGCTGTTTTTGGACGAGTAGCAAAGTTGCTTAATATTACCAAAACGATTGCGGTATCTGGATGCCGTAAGGTGCACTTCAACGGGGTCGAAACAGCGTTGCAGTGCTTGTCAGCTTTCTACACTAAGTTTGTTTTACTTGAGGAAAAAATCCCCACCATTTATAAACCGAAAACTTCACTTCACTTGGGGTTTTTTTAGGGGCTTTCGTCATAGTTAGAAATTTGTCGCTTTGAATGAATCACATATTTCACAGCTCCGTAGCGCATCCTAATGCTGTTCACTGGTTCTCAACCTGAGGGTTCGCCAGAGCAATGAATTCCTCAAGTTTACACATCAAATGTCTTACAAAACTAATTGTCCATAATCTCCGGTTTTTAATGAGATGTGTATTTTTAATTCATATTTGGAGGTAAAAGACGGATCTTAACCATCGCAGAAAAATGCACGTCGAAAAAATAATAAAAACCATTCTTCCAGAGTGTCAGTATGATGAATCTGTATCATGCCATCTGAGCTACTGTGAAGCTGAAAGGAAAACCAGCAGTAAAAGCAACTATAATCATTAGAAAATTTACTGCATTGCGCTATCCAGTTTCCTAAATGCCATTTCTTTGTTTCATGTTGTATTTGTGTGACACTTCCCAAAATCCACATTGTGAGTCGGACAAAGCTAGGACAAAACATTTCCAGATGTACCCACTGGTGTTACGGGATAGTGCTGTGGGCTATCGCCGTTTTAAAGTGGCACTCGATTACTTGCATTAGGGAAACACCAGTGGTTGCAATGCTTCCAGTGGGGGTGTTCAGTGACTCCTCCCCAGAAGTCTCTCACCCAAGTCCTTCTGATTCACCTGGCTGTCAATCATTTAGTAGTTCAAGTAGCACATAAGGTTGAAGGAAACTCGGGAACTGCGCCTACCTGATGAGCTGGCCCCAAGAAGGGCGAAACCGGTCGTGGGCTGTCGAAGAGTTTTCAGCAACCTTATGAGTAGTACATTAAAAAGCATTGTAACGAAAACAGTGCAATTCGGGTTCAAGTAAAACATAAGTTTGACGGAGACCCGGGGAATGCGCCTACCTGATGAGCCTCAGTTAGGACGAAAGCGGTCGTGGGCTGTCGAAGAATATTCAACAACCTTACGAGTAGTGTATTAAGTCTAGATATCCACGTTTAAGCTTGTGTCAAGGAAAATAAACCGAAATAATCTTTATTAAATTCACTGGATCCATTTCATACGGCAGATTCTGACCAAACTACTCCGCGCCAAATCTGGCAACAAGCAGCTCTTGCTCAGACATTGTTCTCTCTTTCGATCGACCTATGTTGTTTCTCCAAAACACGCACACAAGATCTCAGTTCGATCGAGCATCTCAAAATATTAACGGCGAACCCAGATTTCTCTCAATTTCTCTTCGAGTGTCTGACGATCCTGATACAATAAATGGTGTAATCTATGGCGTGCGCTCAGCCCCAGGGCTGGACGCCTCTTACTGGAGTGGGTTCAAGTGAACGTTCGTCTTTGCAGCGTTGGGTTTACTGTTCCAATCAAAATCAATGCATCTCAACGTAGTAAAAGGTATTTGTTTGATGTGTCAGCATACGCTCCGACAGACGGTAGCTCTCAGACTAAGAACGATGCCCTCTATCGATGGCGGGTGATAGGAAAGTTCATATTGGTCGATCAAGTCCTGAATTCTTCAAGGAAGGTAGTGGGCCTCTCGTAGCTATCACAACGACTACACTCAAAAGTATCTGGGGTGAGGAAAGAAAACCAACAGAATGAGGCACCTCGAAACTGGTCCTCATATTAAAAGAGGATGAAATGACTTTTAAAAAAAGCAGAGGGGCATCAGTGGAGTGGTTGTAGCTTCCGAGGTGCTCTCCGGCCAGATTCGTGAGGATCAAACTGACTTTCTCGCCGGCCAGGGTTGTATCGATCAAATTTTCACTTTGAAACAGGCGTTGAAACTGCACTAATCCTTCCAGAGACCAACAATGATCGTCTTTCTCTTGCTTTTCACTCCACTGGTTATCAAAAACTGTGGCGGTGTTCAGCAATTAAGAGTGCACCTTTTATACTGTTTCCCTCAAGGAGCTTTAAATGCCTGTTCCCGTGCACTTACATATATCTGAGGCAAATTTTCTCATAGGTTCATTATGTTAAGTAGTTTCACCCTTTCGCTTCAATTTCGTTATCGATGTGCTCCATAAGTCTTCTTTACCCGCCTCTAGCACCTCGGTTATCTCCTCGAGTATCAAAGTACTCCTAGGATGATCGCCCACGGACATGTAGTACGCCAATGATATTGCTCTACTTGTATCACATACTTTAGGAATGCAAACTATATTAAATAACCCAATTATTGTTGTACAGTTTGGTATGCATTTCACACCTGCGAGATTGAGTGGGATCAAACTCAAACCTCGCGCCTGCAGGTGAACCGATCGATGCTGTAGATGAGTCTGTCTATCGAGGCAGCTGTAGTGAACTGGTAAAAGAAAAAATCGCTCCTTGAGACAAAAAGCTCAGGACAGCGTTTGCAACCTCCGACATTTTAGTGGCACCAACATTGCATCAGCAGTATGGAAAGCCGATCTGTCGGACCTTGTGGATCACAGACGTAACTGCTGCCTGCGGAGTAATCCCGAGACTCCATGTCTAACCATCGGCGCCTACGAAGCGTTGCGTGGGTCTGATGGGAACATCAGATCGTTATTGTTGAGCTGAACCAAGTGGTCTTCGAGAAATTCCTCTCTCTCGCTAGACGGCCACCCAGGTTGCGCTAGTAAGGCCATGTACTTTATATGCCCGGGGACCTTAGCCCTCGCGGAGCCATGTCCACTCAGCCTTGTATCAGAAGCAGGCGTTCATATCACTACTTGACAAGGAAGCATGAAAGTCCTCACCAGTCAACTGAGTCTCGTTGGTAAGTACCGTCTTGGCGGATCGGTACCACAGGACCAGATAAACTATGGGATATGGCTGTGTCAGGCAGCCAATGGCGACCAAGCACCAAAGCTGCCGTCTTCCCCGTGTAGCTTTCAGTCGCTGTAATTCTGCACAGATGCGTCACCCACACTACATAGTTCTCAGTCCGTTATTCTCACCAACCCCACTGGACGAGACTGTAGAGCTGGACGCGCCGCAATACGCTGCATGGCTCATGAGCTGAACAATTGAACTAACCTGAACTGAGCCGGTGAGGGCTTGATTTTTTTATTGTTATGCTGAAATGTCATCTTGCAACAAGCTTCATCTTGGTGGAGTAATATCTTCCTAACCGTTTCCGGACAGGATATAATGCATCACCAGCTTGTGAGTCCGTCGCCAACCTTTGCATAGTCTTCCTAGGCATGAGCGATCGCTCAAGAAGACCAAAGTGCCGCATTGAGCTTATGAACTTCTTGCTTAAACACCCCCAAATTTCCTCTTTAACAGTATCAAATCGGGTAACATAGGCTTGGTGAGTAAGGCCAGCTTTCCAAAGGCACCATCTTGTTTACTCGTTCTGGATGTCGTTCCGTTTGTCGCCAACTAGTAACTCAACGTTAAACGTATATGGTGTCATTTAATCCCAACTCAATTTCTCTGAAGTGAAAAGTGCACTGGTTCAAAGACTCCTACCCTTTCTGAGGTCAAAGTACTTGCGAACCTGTTGTGAATTCGATGGTTGAGTGACAGCTCTTTTTGTCGCCAACTAGTAACTCAACGGTAAACGTACATGGTGTCCTTTAACCCCAACTCAATTTCTTTGAAGTGAAACGTGCACTGGTTAAAAGACTCCTTGTGAATTCGATGGTTGAGTGACAGCTCTGCTTGTGTTGGCAACATAAGTGCACTTTACAGGGTTCGATAGATGCGGCAACCTTGCGCAAGGCTTTCATGTGCTTGTTTGCATGCCAACTGTTAAGCCGAATACATCCAGCTTGGCGATACTATTCTAGGTTAATCATCGTGAAAGTATTCGACAGAAAACGGTCACGTGGAGGGAGTTGACTGATTTGCACCGAGGTTCGAATTTAAATGCAGTCGATTTGAATGGGAAAAGGACATCAGTTTATTGCTATTTTGAGTAGGTTAGCAAGACTAAGAGTAGAAAAATAAATGGTCGTGGAACTTCGAAGGAGGTGACAAATATCGCGGGGGATTTATCTCCCCAAAGTATTTTATTTTATTCAGTAGAGGTTTCGTTCTCTAGCTGAAGCCAATCTACGCCGAAAATCCAAGAAGCAGCTGCTTCATCCTTGTGAAAATTATCAGCAGTGCGCATCTCCCCCGCAACCTTCCGACCAGTGGCGACGGGTGTCTGGTCAGCAGTGTGATCAGCTTTCATCTAGACAGGACATAGCGCCGTTTAGCCTTTATTAGTGGGAACCACATCACGTGTTCATTTATTGACTGGCTTCTCGAGTGACAAGTTCTCGGAAAAAAAGTTCCACACACCGTGCGTGTGGACACGTTGATTTAAGGGGGCGACAACGTGTGTAGGACCCCAGTGGTCAAAGAGACTGAATAGCAGTAAAGTTTCCGGAATTGTTACTAGTCCCTAGAACTAAGGATTCAAACTCTCATGTGATGACTGTCTACCTGATCTATCTAGTGTTGTCGTAGTAGAGAAGCAGTGATTCAACGGGAGCTGTCTTGTGTCTACGGACACAACCGAAAACATTGAGGTTCGAACAACAGTCCAATTTCGTTCGTTGGCGAGGTGTAGGTGTCGGACATTCTGACGGAACCCTCACAGACTGAGAAGCTTATGATTATGTCTGATGTCTGATGTCTGATGTCTCGCAGTCACTGTGGTGTTGTCACAACAACAGATCAGAGTAATTCGTCTATATAGTGCTCATTGACAATCACACAATCACCCCTATCCCGTTCAGTGAACAAAGTAACCTGGCTACCAGTCTTCCCTTTTTAGGGAGCTTTGTCAGAAAAAATAGGTTATGGAGGCTTAATTTTCATGACATGAGTGAAAATAATTAGATGGAATTAATTCAGGATTTTCCATAGAGTGTGACGGATGGGTATCTTTTCACCGTTCAGTGATCCTCTTAAAAAGACCGCTTTTGAGTGAAGTCATTTAGAGTCTCGGTGAAAGTAGGATCGTCAGTTCTACTAAACTGTCTTGTCCCCAGAAGTTCTAATAGTGTTAATTAGGTACAACGCTCCTACCCAAGAAGAGACAAGTATGAAAGCACTGAGTTTGTCCTCGTTTCAACTCCATCCTGCGAGAAGACCAATCCTGCAGAACCGAGGAGTTTTATCTCCTAAACTGCTGAACAAAAGATGACGCAACACATGAAAAATCGATACTCTCCGCTAGCCCAATGATTTTTTTCACCTCGATACGTTACAATACACATTTTTTTGTGTGGATCTCCCTCGACGCCAAATAAGCGATGTGTCCTGGATGACGCAGCAGTTAGAGAATGGTAGGGGGTGTGAAGATTTGCTAGGTTGGGCTCGTGTTTCCCAGTCAAATTTACGTAACTTCGTTGAGCTTCTGATTCCTCCACTTCAAATGAAGCGAAATGCCCCAAAGTTAACAAAGCACTCAAGAGCAGACAAATGTTTGTTACATCCTCGTAGCGAACCTGTAGTAAAACCACAGCCGATCAAATCCCCCGATGAGGAGACGTCTCCTCAGTGGATAGCAGCTTATGTAATTACCAAAGTCGGTTTCTTGGAGAGTGAGTGTCTGACTAACGGACAGGAGTAGGTCAGCCAGGCAGTCAGGCCACAAGCAGTCACTGATAGATTATTGGGTCCCCGAACGTCTTGAGTGATCAAGGGTAACAATGAAAACCGGCTGATCAGTATAAGTAGCACACGCACGAAACGAGAATGGTTTGAGTTTTCATAAACGTTCCAACAACCCAGAGCCGATCTTCCTAGGTTCAGTCACTGAGTTTTTCCAGTCCTACGTTCTGGTCATACCGAAATTGGATGAAACCCACTCAGGTGCACACTAGTTTAGAGATTCCACTGACTTTCATCAAAATCATTGGTTCACCGAAAGCCATTCCCAGAAGCGACAGACCGCTGTAAGTCTGATCCTTGTACGTAGTCTTCCTCACCTTGATATCGTACGTAGGTAGAATCTTCTGGTTTAGTACATACTTTAAGAGGACAATGGCAACAACGGTTTTCAAAAGTTATCCACCTTGGATTTGGGGCCCATTAGCCGCACAATGTTCTTAGCTGCAAAACCTTCGCAGGTGGAATGAAACTTTTTTGCGCCAAAATGTTGCATTTCGTCGCCTGTGTGCTCAAATTACAATCCATTCCAATCTACTCTCATATTTTTGCAGGTCATCAAACTTCATTGTTCGCTGGAGAAAACATAAATATGGCATAAAACTCTAGTGGAATGCTTTCCTAGCATTGCTGAGACCCCGGGATTCCTGGATGGGACTCAAAGGCTTGGACTGGCACCCAAATGCCTGTATGTTTTAGTCCATCAGGGATGCGTTGTAGCTTTTGAAAATTCAATTTCCTTGTGTGAATACTGAGTACCTTTGGAGTCACCGTTGTACATTTGGCTTTCAGGGTTGGAAACCATAGCGACAGCAATTTCGAACAACTATTTGGCATGGTATTCTGACTAAACGATTGTGTTCATTCCTTTAATATGAGGCATGAAGATGTCTAGCCATCTAATAATCATTTAGTTGACTGATAAAACAATCCGTGACAGCACGGATTATTGACACCAAACTTCCATCAAGTTTTTCTTGCCCCCTTAAGATTCAGACATTTTCATTGAGAACAGAGGGGACGATGGGCACCGAAATCAATAAGAGGAAACTTGAAAAACAATGGCTAACGCGTAACGCATTTCAGTAGAACCCAAACCATAACCACAGTATAGTTTTTAAACCCCTAAAATTCTCGAATAATACACTCATTTGCAAATCATTTTGGTTTTCACGAGACTCAAATGAATCTCTCGTTTATGGTATTCTACAACTGAATGTGCTGCTTACAGGCTGCCCCATGTTTCAGCTGGTACGATATTCGAGATATCGCAGTATATTTTCATAAAAGAAACTGCTCACAGGGTTGCTGAAAACTGTTCGACAGCCCAAGAAAACCGAAACCGGTCGTGGGCTGTCGAAGAGTTTTCAGCAACCTTGTGAGTAGTTTCCATTATGAAAAAATACTTGAAAATTCTTTCTTACAGATCAGTGTGGATAAGATCTCTTTTGTGAAAACAACTTGTAGTGACGATTGAAAATTAACAAACATGTAAGCTCAAAACAAGTATTCTAGATCTGGGTACATTTCAGCGTTCTTAACGGTGTAGAAATACCGTAGACGAAATGTATGGGGATACAGATACAAATACAGCACTGACAGCAACTGACAGGCACCTGCACGAGTGTTTGTGACAAAAACGTCTTTTTTAGTTAAGTGCACTGTTCCCCTGAATTACCTGAAAAAGGGATTTTTTGTCTCTTGGGAAAAAACTCTAACCAAATATCACCTTTGGATTTGCAACTAACCTAGGGAAAGCCAGTTGCTAGCGAGTGATTCCAAGCGGATTGTAATGTAACGACGGAATGAGCTTGAATAATTTTGGTCCGTTTCTCTCATCTGGATTACTTCAAACCGGATAGCTTTATGCAGGTTATACACTAGTATGTATGTGCGTATGTGGATACCAACAGTGTGAGGAACATGTGGTGCAGTACAACAGCAAGCAATTAAAAAGGTAAAAGTACTTTTCAGTGCCTAGCTTTCAGGACATTCACAAATCGGATAAGTTATCATTTCACATGAAAGCGTACAGTGGCTAAGTAGGTTACGAGTTTCATATGAATGCTCGTGTGAAAGATAGATAAACGGACCAGAGGGTTAATTAGGAGAAACTTACCACATCAATCTCACCAGTGTAGGACCAGTTTATACTGATGACCTGTCATCATAGGTTCGAAAGTGCTAGGGTCCTTTAGAACACACAAACCAAGCTTTATTCGTCTCCGCTGTTCTTCATTTTCGCCGTTGATAATCCAGAAATATCAAGTGCAACGTCCATCTGTGTCGTCCTAATCTAGTGGTCAACCACACACGGTTAACAGAAGAATCTATGGGTGTTTCTCGTGAATTCGGTATTTTTTTGGGCAGATTACATCACAGTATGTTGACCACATCTTTGTAGCGCTTTTGCTCCCAGGTTGTGATATGATTTTTCAAGATATTGGGACCGTTGTATTTCAACGTCGGGTAGAAAAGACTAATTTCTGTTAGTAAAAGAGGTGTTCCCTTATGCGAAAAGATAGGACTGCTCAGAAGTTTGCTGAAAAGTCTTCGACAGCCCACTTCGACATTTCCACTTTGGACTCATCAAGTAGGTGCATTCTTTGAGGTCCCTTCCAGTCAACCGTATGTTCTAACTGAACCCAAATTAAACAGATTTCGATAAAACTCCCATTTGCACACATTTGGTTTCCGGAAGAGGTTCAACTGAATTCAGCTGAATTTCTTGTTTATGATGTTCCACTTCAGCTGACTGTCTTGCACCAGGCCGCTTCATGTTTCAAATGGTGCTCTACCTGGTTACAGGTACATATGGCCCAAATATTGGTACCTTCGCATACGCCTGGTTTTCGTTCATCCATTATTAGTCCGATCGTGAACTGTCGAACGGTTTTAGGCCACTTTATGAGTAGTGTGTTTTGTCTAAACAAAAGGGGATTGCGATATCTCGGACATCGCAATTGTGAGGCTTGCATGTTAATTTACACTGTTGACCGAGAGGTGCTCAGCTGTAGGAAGAATTGAAACGGACAAACGAAAATCGAAGCCTCTCAATGATTGCCCCTCTGAACCGAGAGGTCCCAACCGGAGGAAGAATTGAAACGGACAAACGAAAATCGAAGCCTCTCAATGATTGCCCCTCTGAAGATGAATAATGGTATGAGGTTTTCTGTCGTCTTGACACTTGGAACTATTCACGCTTCACTGAAAGCAAAGAGATGACTCATTCTGGAGATGAACGATTTCTTTCGGTCACGTGTACTCCTTCTAATGGTTAGCCGTTGTTCCTATTGGTCCCCATACTATCCAACGGATATTAGTTTACTGATTCAAGGAAATAGCAAAGTTTAAAGATTTACAGCGCCCCAGACCGAAATAAGAGCTTAAATATAGCAGATTTTATCCACCTGCGCTGGGGGCACACGCCGCTCAGATAATGAATTAAACTTTATCGCAGCTCTGGGAGCCAAGCAACATATTTGATCACCTGATGTGGATATCTTGCACGCGCGATATCTTGTCTACGTGCAAGTTAATCATACCGCTCGTGTTCGAACAATTACCTGATCAAAGTACTAACCGGAAGGTCGAGTGTTCAGGGTTCCCGGTTGCGCACCGCTTATAATTCCCAATATGGATGAAACAAGTATTAAATGTTTCTCGGCTTTCAAGCACAGGTTGGCTTCACTTAGAGGACGAAATCTCCACCAGAATCCTCAAATCTATTCACACAATGCTTATCAGTGTTTACTGCTGGTGGATTTATGTGCAAGACTCTCATGTGCACTGTTATCTGTGTTTGTAAGACAAACCACAAGTTCAAGTACCCTGCGAATCCCTACACAAACGAGAATTAGCACAAAGTGGCGGCAACGGCTGGGGTAACAAAAGCCACCCTAATTAGCAAGGGCAGCATGAGACTCGTGGTTCCTGGAGAAAATGGAACCGACTTACCAAGTAAGTAAGAACGTCATTGTAAGCAGAGCCAAACACTGATCTTACTCTTCCGGAAGAATTCTGGTAATAGAGAACTGACTACCCACATTAAATGTATCTGTGAGCAGAAGAAACTGCAATTTCACTGTCAAATTATTCAGTAGCGGAGGGAAAGTTAGACTGGCTTCTGATTTTTGTTGTTCCCGAGCCTGGAGCTGAAATCAACCATCGTAGGTCATCATCACAAGTCATCTTCGCTAAAAATCCGGCAAGATAAAGACAGCAAAGCGAGCAGAAACGGGTTGAAGAAAGTCAAGTCGAGGGAAATCGAAGAAAGCTTGCAGCGCCTAGAGCGCGAATTCACAGTAAGTCCGTGTAATGATGAATAAAACTCACCCAGCTATAACACCATTTTATTGCCTAGTTGCCATTTCACCCGAAGCAAACACGAGAGCCAAGATACTACCAGGTTGCAGAGGTTGGGTTCAAACCAAGGACCTCTCGGTCAAAAAGATCGCGCTTTGAACATTGAGCTATTTCAAGAGTGACATTGAATCAATGCCCGTAGAACTATGGAGGCGTTCCAATGTGGTGGCAGAAATTTTAAAAAGAAGTTTCACGGGCCGCGAAAGAGACAGGAGACTACACTGTTACTATAAGTCGGTGTGCAACTGCTTAGTGACCTGAACCGTAAACATGTTCACTAGACTGAAATGGCTTTGCAGATAACATCTTGCGCAGTGTTAGGCCTCGTTGTTTGACTGAACCGCATCTTTGAAAGGAACTAAATTACGTGGTATACTGTGGTGCACAGTTTCCGGTCGTATGGTTAAACCACACTTTTATGCAAGTTGGTAAGTTCGATCTGACAAATTGGTCCGCAGGCCAATTATGAAATTCCGTAGGAAGCAGTCCAGCTTGGGAGTGTCGGAGATCAAACAACAACATGTAATCGACAAGGGACAGGTCGCTGGATTATTTCTTCGTGCGACAGCAAGAGAATGAAAAACAGGTCACTCCCCAAAAAGTGTCAGATTAGACTGACTCTCTTCATGCGCCGAGGTTGGCTCTTATTTAATAGGAATCCATCTTAGCCACACTAAGCAAAATGCTGAATATGCTAAAGAGGTCAGAGGCACTACGCATTCATTTGCAACGCATATCTCACGAAACCAACTGCGCGACCTTCCGACTGTTGGTTGAATACCATCTTTCGGCCAGAGGTGACAGATCAGCAGTAGACGGTTATCCGATTCATTCAGCGTGCAATACGCTTTTTTGTTTGTGACAAGATGAAGAACATCGCCTTGTTTTTGTGGTTTTGTGACAGGAAAGCTTGCTTTGTTAGCCCACTAGCCGAGGAAATAAACAATAGGCATGGTCTGTGCGCAAGCAAGCGCTTTAAGTGTGCTGATCTGGTAGATTGGCCAGAGTATGAAAAACGAGTCATAGGCGTGTTGCTAACATAAACAAACTGTTATACAGGTCGTCCCCAGCGGACGCGAAGAGAGTGTGGATCTATGTGAGGAAACACGGTGTGAGTCAAGTATAGTCTAATAAATTTGGGCGTTACCGCTAAGGCTTTGGCGACCAGACCGGTTAATCTGGACCAATCAGGCTTCAGGCCGGTCACATGATCTTCTGTTGTTTACAAGAGTGAAAAAGAGGAAAAATCTCGACTGTGACGAGAAAACACTTATAGTTGATGAAGTTCGTGGCATCTTGCCATTCTATCTGGCTGAGGTCTGATGGAGGATAATTGGTGGTTTTCAGGCACACCCGAGGAATGGGTAGCTTACTAACACTACCATTGTGGCCCCTGAGCACTTGATACGGGTACCTCTTTTCTAAGTGCCAACGCACTTTCCGTATAGCCAGTGCATCATAACTGTACTGCCAGGCAAATGACATATGGCACGGAAAGGAATGCAAAGCAATGAAAGTGTAAGTCATCAAAACGGTTGAAGGTTGTCCGATAGAAACTCCCCAAATGGCGAGTGATGACTGAAAGGAGCAAGCATCCTAGCGCTCAGACTAAGGGTGATTAGTTTACAACCAAATGAATGTTGCTACTGAATGCCGAACACTACACTTCTTACGAGACACCTCGGATAATGTTCAACGAACTGGAATGATTTCTTGGTTCACTTGGTGCGACGAGTTAATGAGGAAAGCTGACTGCTTTGGAGAGGTCGGGTGGCTACTCTTCAGTTATCTCGACGAGGATCTAAGCGTCAGTTAGCTTATGTGGCTTAAAGCGTAGGAAATAATTCACAATGCGTTTTCTTCTGGTTCACACACTTGGAGTGCACCTACCAAGACCTTTCAGACTTTGGTTGATATTTTTTCACTTTAGCCGGCAACACCAGGTGACCACCGGCCACCATTTTGGCGCGCAATGTCGTTCGCGCCAAGCGACCGGCCACACATTGCCACTAGAAGATTTAGCGACCTTTTATACTGTTTCACTTTGAAGTTTATTTCTAATGTGACGTAGGCGACAGCAACAGTGTACCAAGCAGCAAAGCCTCTGATTGCTTACTCAACCTCTGTGAACTCTCAGTCGGTTTCAAACGTTTCCCGACTGACTGAAAACAATATGCAGTGTTGTGAAAATTGGAAGCTGATTCAATTTGGTGATCAATCTGGTGGTTGCGATTTGTATGGTACGTTATGGATCTGTGCCGTAGATTTGAACAACGCTTTCGATTCAGTCAATCAAGAACCAACCCCTTGCTAGTGTGCTTACTTCAGCACTCCAATTTACTGACTTGTCGACAGTAATACATAAGTGTTTAATAATAACTATCATTTCCCGTAGGCATTTGATTCGTGTAGTATAGTTGATATGAGTGTAAAAAACACCTGTTCCCACGAAAAGGCCATTTTATCACCCGTTTCCATCTCTTTTAGAATCTGAACTTGATTCAGTTTGATTTTTTAGGCACATCAATGGCATTGAGTTCAGTGGAACAGGTCCGGAATAGGCGATATCTACTGAGCTGAACGAGTATGCCTCTAGACATGTCTGAGTTATCACTTGAGAAATCAGTCGACATATAATGTGGATCGCGTGGCAAGTTATTCAAGCGACTGACTAGCTGCTCGTGGCCGAATGGTTTGTTCTTCAGCTACTAGATGAATGGATGTGAAATGGTTCCCGCTAGGGACCGAATAGCTGTACAGTATTTCTCGGCGTAGGTTTAATTCACTCACAAGACGATTGCTATATCCAACGTCACAGAGACTGCATGAAAAACAAATAAGGTATACCACACTCAGTCTCGTACACAGAACGGCCAAATTAGGAACACCTTTTCTCACACATTTCGCCATTTCTCACAATAGCGCTGATTCATAGAGATTAACTCCCGTGTTACTAGATATCTTAGATTTACCAACAAGTTATTCGTCATGTAGTAATATTCTGCAACGTTTTTCGTTCGACAAGCCTGATCGCAATAAACAGATAAACTCTGGTAACGCTTCACTTATATTCGTTGCTGAGTGTGAAGAGATTTGAGAATTTCAATGGAGATTTCGACATGACACTGGGGCTAATTTGTGCTAAAAACCAGGAAGCACTGTACAGCTGTTTTATCCTTGCTGAGACTCTTGAGCAGCGCGCATCTAACGAAATTAAAAGAGGGTCTAGAACCCGCGACAACCCGGCTGGTAGTTTGTGCTCTTAACCTTTCGTGCACGAACAGCTGATCAACCATTCATCTTTCAATCGCGGGATCCACCTCACAGATACATGACATGAAGGATGCATTGAAATCTCCCTCATCAGCAGAGATCTCGTTGATTATCGGTGTGGCCTCCAGTACAAATGAATAGTGTATTCATTGTCAGCTGCCTTTCGGAGGCCACAAGTGCGTCGCCAGAGCACTTTTAGGGGCTGAAACAAAGCATCGAATCCGTTATTGGCTCATGCTCCCAGCTAACTAGTAATATGATGGCTAGGCCTCCCCCCACAAATACATGTATTACGGACGGTAGGCGAGAAAGGTACTGCTCATCAACCGATGCAAAGTTTTGCGCAGACGACTGCGCTTGCGAGGGACAAATGTGTGGCAGGCGCCTTTCCCTAATCAGTGTAAAAGTTACACTCAGCTCGTAGGCTCACGCGAAGTGAAACTTCAATAGATCCCGGATACACATATTGGAGAGGCAAACCAACTGCATTCCGGTTCACCTACCAGGTTGCAAGACACTGTCCAACATCACACTGACGGCTGGATTGGTTCCTCCTCCGGTCGTACTGAGTGAACCTTTGTTATTCACGCAATCTCGTCGACGTAATCTGCAATCGGTGGTGCAATGGTTGATTCCTTCTCTCACAAAATATGCACGAATCAGCTAACTACACCCAAACCATAATATGCTTCTGTTCTGTTTGCTTGGACAGCTGTAGGTGAGGCCTGACAATATTACATTTTGTTGATTGCCTTTTAGACCACAATACTGTTTGTGAGTAACGGGTCTATTACCGATTCGTCGTGGTTTAGTAATAAACAGGCGGCTTAGACTAGCTGCGTGTGACTTGAGGTAGATTAAAGTGCACTTCACCGGATCAATTTCCTCTTCAAGTCGGGTGACTGGGAAATGCCGGCGAAATTACAATCGCCTAATTCATGTGCAGAAACAAATGATAAAGTTCCATAATATCTGTATAATGGGAGGCGCGGTGGAAATTTTCCCATGACGAAACCATCCTGGATGATGAAAACATCGTGCGTTGTTTGCGAGAAATATTGCGTTTTTAGTAATTCACAGTAGCCTGTTACTTTCTGGCTGTGGAAACTTTCAGCAACGGTACTGTTCCCAAGAGTGCTGCGGACAGTCCCATAATTGCTTGTATACCAGACTATTCGCACAAACTGATGAGATACTTAAGAGGGTAAAAACAGTCTGGCGAGTGACTGGTTAGTTCATTCTCAGGGTCTATCACCACACAGCAACATTAACAGGACTTGGTAAGTCAGAGTGCTGAGGGTGCTCCCGACAAACCTAAGCACTCCTTGTTCTTGTTCCTGTATAACGCTACTGGTCCGTTAGTTGTGAGGCGAACAACTGATTCATCGGAAAAATCAATCCTGACTGTGAATTGGCCACCAGGATGGTCAGGAAACAATCAACATATTATCGCCCACATCGCATCTGTCAACAATATGGGCCCCTCCATTTGAATGTTAGGGAGAGTACCCTAGTTTAGTTTATTGATGTGGATTCTAACAATGTATTCCACGGATTTCGCAGTCTCAACAAGGTTAACGGTAAACTGGAGATTGCCATCAAGCGTAACAGCCAAAAGTGCTTCATCGTGACTCTGACGGCCATGTGAAAAGTGTACACTAACCTATTGACTACGAGGGTAGACGGCGGTGTAATATTTAGAGAATCCCGGTGACTCTGGTCAAACATGAATGTATGGCGGAAAAATGCGTCACACTGGGGAATTTAGGGTGCTTGGTTCAGTGGATCCACTTTGGTTTTTACCACGATTCCCCTGCATTTTTGGCAACCTTTGGTGTCCTTGAGAATGCCAGAAGATGCCGTAATCCCACGTCATACCAGTAAACTACAAGCTTCATAATGAAGAAACCCACAGACCGTCAAGTCATATGGCTTTCATTTCGAAAGGAGACGTCCCCTACCAAATATGTCATCTTCCAAATGATTCCGATGAGGTACACCGTTGTCAGCTCAGTGCTCACTGCAGCTGGATAAGGTGTGAATAATGTTGGCGCCAGAAAGCAAACAAATTTCACATCCGTGTCAATGCTGAATTTGACAAACGTGGTTCCACAAGCATTAGCATAGTGAAAATATTTGGCGAATTTGTTCCGAAGGACAATTCACAATGCTCCTCCGTTTGCTATTTCAAAGCTTGCTTTGAAGCCAACATATAGAACGTAGCTGCTGGTTACCATTGCGATATTTGTCACGTAGTTGCCTGAAGGAAACCATAAAATTCCCCTAGAAAAAATTTAATCCACTTCCAATCGATTCGCCAGCAAATGGGTCAAGATTTTGTCCACAACAGTTGTTGTCTTCCGTCTATTGATTACTTTTCTTTTTGGAAGAGTAGCTTCATCGTAGACCCATGGAATATTCTTAGCCTCGCATATTGCAACGATTTGACGGAGAAGTTTATGCTGCAGTCGTTCCCACCAGTTTTGGACAGTCCGACATGCAAATTGTCATTAAAGAGTTTCTTTATCTCTGCAAAATCGTTGTTCATGGTTCCCCTAACGGCAAAGAATCGCCCATGTTCTTTTCCGTACTTTGCATTATTTGGTCTAGTTGATCACGATCGATTTTCGACTAATGGTTGAGGAGCATAGAGAAGTTAGTCTTCACATAGTTAATATCTGTTCGGATTTTGTTAGCGTCTGACCTGTTCGAGACTATGAAGATGGATATCTGCACATGACTGAATTGCTCTACTGCGATTCGTTTGCCGACCATTTTCCAGCCTACTCTTTTCGCGGCTCGGTCTTGCTCTCTGAGGGTTCTAGTTTAACCATTTAGCAAGAAGGTAAATAGTTTTGCTCTTGTCGAGGCGATCCTTTCGCGCGGACCCCAGTCACTGTATGCGTTAATATTGCAGTCTACTGTTTACCCTTTGACCTCCTTAGAGCTGATGCCGTCAGTTTCCTGAACAGCGCACTCTAAACCTTTGTCACAGTTGCCAAAATCTATCTGTTTTCTGACATCCGACCTCGTAAACTCGATGTGTAGTCTTCTCAAAGTGAGGTTCACGTTCACTGGTATGTGTTTCACGAATTCGGTGAGGAGATAGTATTTGCAGTCTTTTGGACAACTACAATGCCAAAAGATGTTCACGCCCACTTTTTGGATGGGTCCGTGTAGCTTCTGAGGCCAGGACTATAAACATGACCGAAAGACATCGCTCATGAAGTTAATTGCATGTTTCCCCAAATATGTCTTTCCAAGTTTCTGAACCCAGACAAATTCGAACATTTTTCAATCGAAAAAGTTGCTTGGGTGCTGACTTTCAATAACCACCGGTAAACGTAGCCTCGTTACCTCACACTGGCTCGCAAAGCTGAGTTGATCGTGAATAACTCACATTCTTGGATTGGTGCAGTTTTGCTCACGAAGATTCTTGGATTCAAGTTTCTGGATGCTGCAAATCCACACACATTTTTTATCGCCTGACCTTTCAGTCACCTCTCCAAAAGGAGAGGTGTCCGTCTCCAGCGTCATAGGAATTTTCCAGTTTAACCGGTCTTTTTACGTTTAACCTCGCAACGATGACGTCACAATAAGCGAGTTAACTGGCAACAATGCCTGTCCTAGTTCAGCTCTGTCGTTGTCCTCCCTGTCCAGCTTGGGTGTTCAAGGTTCCAAACCTTCGTTACTGCCCATGAGCTGGCGCCAATGAAGATGACGGTAAGTAAGAAAAATCCTGAAAAGCTTCCCATTGTTGGCGTTCAGCGAGATGGTGTGAAACATCTATTTTTAGTGATGGACTTAGTGCCAGAGGCTGTGTACATGCACCAAGTTACCTGGAATAATAGTCCTCTGGCAGGTGAAAAGATAATGGAAGTTGTTCGAATGCTGTGGATGAAAACGTTATACCTTACATCAGTCTGGGAAGTATGCTTTGGCAATCCCTAGTCACGTCTGAGATAAGACCACCCATGCCGCGTGGACATTTCACAGTGTTCAAGTACCATCTTCCAAGGAATTAGCTTGAATGTTAAATGCTCTTGGGTAAGCAAGCAAGGAGATCAACAATGTCATGCAAAAACTGCTTACCAGACTGGTCAAGGTTATGCCGAGAATCATTGAAAGGATCCATTGGCGAAGGAATTATACTTCGGTCAAGCATGTAACTTGTTTCTAAAGCAAACATATAGATATGCGAATGTGTAAATAAACGAAGATACGAATAAGTGGATGACAACGGAACATGCGTAGATCAGACGCGAAAACCCGCTCAACTGCGGCTAACCCGTGAGAAATAGTTATGTCCATTTTGGTAGACTTTGGGAGTGCTTTTTAAGAATCAGGAACGAGAACGGTCTTCGTGTAAGCAGAACGCATGACAGTGCTTTTTGTTGGAACGCTGTGTAGGAGTGTACGTTTATTCTCAGTCACTTAGCTGTTGCGTCATCCTAGGCAGTGGGAGGAAAACCGTCACAGAGTTACATGTCGTCGGTGTGAGCTTCGTTAAATCCACGAAGAATAGCAGGTAATCGTACTAATTTGGTTGACAATGTGGCATTGCAATGCACAGTGACGAATAACAAATTCGTTTCTGTGAGCAAGGGACACATGGCAAGTGCAGCCACAAAAGACTGTGAACGTTATCCGTGGTTTAAAAGATGTGGTTCATTAGAATTTTTTACACCGCCGGTGGGAGTAACAAAAGAACACTGACTGCCAGTTGTTTCTGGGTAGAAGAAGCAGGCGAAACCAAGCCAAGCCAAGGTAGAACACCGTACAATTTTCACACATTGACAGCCTTTTGAGTGGATACACGGAAGCCTGAAAGTGACATGGTTGGTATGAATTGTGAACGTTCTCTGAACGTGTCTTCAACTGTCATCGCTATCCATAGTGTCGTGTGGTTAGGAAACTTGCGATCGATTGGTTTCTACCACTGAAACCAAGTGATCTAGCAGCCTGTCTACGGTGACATAGTCAAATCCTGAGCATGTCAAATCATGGTCTGATGGAAGGAATGCGCGTCTTGTTCGGAATGCCACGCTTATTAAAATGATCAGCCTTAGGACTGCCAGAAGGGTAAGAAGTCGACCGTGCAAAGTATGAGCACCGTAGGCAGACTCACCTTCCGAAAGGTAGTCCGTTTGTGCTCTAATAGAGAGGGGCACGGAGTGGCTGCTAATTCACGTCAGTAGCATTCTTTCTGTCAGTTCCCACCTCGACTCTTTGAGGAAGTTTGTGTAAATATAATTGCCCTAATGTGCTTGTGGTGGGCTATCACTGGATCTGTTAACCTTCGATTGGATTGCTTTCTCGTGGTGAAGCTGCCCCCTTTGCTAATAACGTTGTTCATTATACGTTATCTGCTATCAGGCTTTTTGCTGTTTCATATTAATTTGGTTAGATTTTTCTGTGCCGCCATAGTATCAGTCAGAATTTTCTGGGTTTCTGTTTCGATGAATGATCATACCTAAATCTGAGCAAAACTGATTGCGAGACAAGTGGGCATGCAGATTTCACTACAGGTCATAATATTACTTTGATTATACCAGTAGCGTTGCGCATCTGTCATTGTATCGTGATTGAATTTCAGTTGCCTAAAACAGGAGCGTCCCACTGGTGTTCGCTTAACACCAGTTTATCTATCTTAGCGCACAACTATGCTCCAATCTGTGTGATGTGATTTTCTGTAGACATCGGAGAATGACTCAACTACCGTCTGGAATAATTCAAGCCACCCTTCAAAGGTAGTATCAGGAATGGTCAATAAGTATTATATTGTAGAACAGAGAATTAGTATGCAGGGAAAGAGAGGCAGGTGAGCTTTGAGACAAACGGTTATGATAGTCTGCAGCCGGTCCACAGGGATAGAACAGATAAACGACAAGTCAAGCAGTGCAAAAGCGAAGAAATATAACTTTGGCGTGTCGGAAAGTCAGAAAGTCAGACGTTCAAATTAAATTATTCAGGTGATGTGACAAACTTTCAAGTGCATCGATAAAATAGGGTGGGAAGGCTACACGAAATCTGCGCACGGGTTACACCTAGTCCCGGGAATCTGATGTTCCAAGAATCCCGTTGTATGTGGTAAAATAACGAGGTTTTATTAACACATTGTGTACCGAAAGGACTACTCCGAGATTCCACTGCGGAGTTATTTATTAAATTTCCGTCAATTTAACAATACGGGGGAATTGCTGCTACCTAATTTCAAAGTCGGAGAAAAGTAATTAAATGTATGGAATCCAGAAACAGTCTGTTCATCGCAAATTGGGCCGGCAGTTATGCGCGCACAAAGGGCCAGAAGTAGCCCACCACGAACAAAAAATAACTTGACATGAATCTCGAAACTCCAAGAGTCATGAAACACCTGCTTGTGTGTGTGTGCCACTTCTAGTCATTTGCAGACCACGTTGAGGATTTCAACAGGGTCTTCTGTGAAGGATTTCGCTACGTTTTGGCGTGAAATGCTGTAATCACCACAAGTCAAAGCTATGGTGAAAAACCTGATTCCATGTTACTGGGCGGGAGCATTCATCAAGACTGGCTTACCGAATGACATGCGTGTTGCCTACTGGTTGGTTGACGTTGTTGGTAAGGTGTTGTTTTATGCGGGGTGCTGGAAGAGCCAAAAAGAAACACGTATGTTGGGCGACGTAAATGACTAGGTAAAGAAACGCACGTTAGTTCCTATACAGGGCTAGAAATAATACTCATGTAATACCAAGGCTCAAATTTAAATAAGGGTTTTTCGTACTATGTCTTAGATTGGACGGCGGCGACGCACCATAATTAATTAGTGATGCATGGATTTCGATGAGGGTGACGTTGATGTCGGTAAGACCATTTTGGTGAAGTTCTTATAATTTTACTGAAACTGCGTGTATCCTTCTGTATCCCTTATATCACCTAGACGCGTGTAATTGGCAGTGAGGTGGCCTGGTGCAGCACATTCAGTTGCCTGGAAACATCACAAATGAGAGATTCAGCTGGGTTCCAGGTGGGTCTCTCGCAAAACCAAATTAGTTTGCAAATGAGGGGATTTCGCTAATTTCTTGCAATTTGGGTTCAAGTAGAACACAAGGTTGACGGAAACTCGAGGACTGCGCCTACCTGATGAGTCCTAAAAAGGACGAAACCGATCGTGGTTTGTCGAAGACGTTTCAGCGATCTCATGAATGTACAAGTATCGCGACATCTGGAATATCGTATCAGGCGGCCTGGTGCAGCACATCCAGTTGCCTCGAAACATCACAAACGAGAGACTAAGCTGGGTTCTACATGAGTCTCTCGCAAAAACCAAATTCGTTTGCAAATGAGTGCATTTTGCCAAAGATCAGCTACTTTTGGAAAATTCACCGAGACTGGCCTAGCTGCCGATTTTTCATTTCCCAACTGTTACTTGTTACTTTCACGCTGATTTGTGCTTCATGCTGACTGCACCGTACGTCCGTACACAAGCAAAGTGACAGCGATAAAAGCCCACAATAAACACGAATTTGGTGAAGCTTTATTCACACCGAATTCCCTGTTAAACGGTCACAAATGCCAAGTGTTTCATAAAATACGGGAACAAAGGCTTACAGTAAGATGATTTTGTCATGTCGGGATGCCCAAACCCTTCAAACGTTTGGGTTCCACTTGTTCCTCCCAGCTACTTCATACAATCAGCCAGTTTCACTATTCACGGTGAGATTTTCGATTATTACTGAACACCTGAAACTCATCCAGGTGCAATCCTAAAATTTGATAAGCTCTCATCAGGTTAGTTGAGGTCTCCTTCGGAAAAATGACCGTACATAAGATGCCTTATTAAGTAAAGGCGAACGCCTTGGTTGCGTATTTGCCTATGGTAAGCTCTCATCAGGTTAGTTGAGGTCTAATTCGGAAAAATGACTGTACATAAGATGCCTTATTGAGTGAAGGCGAACGCCTTGGTTGCGTATTTGCCTGCCTGGTGTACGTTTCCTCACACGAACAATCAGGCTCTACTAAAATAGTCACCGGTGTTCAGGAAAACTTGAAAAAGCTGCGGTCATGAAAGACTTTAGAACTGTTTGATGACATCTCATTCAACCCTGTATGACGAAAAATCATTGAAAGAACGCGCCATCGTCCATGAGGTTTCGTTGTTTACAAAAACCTTCACCTTGGCGGAAAGCATTTTATATCGTGGGCGGAGATGCGGCAGTGGTTACATGTGCAATTCGAAGCATACAGTCCAGGAAAATTACGCAATCATAATTATTTTAGTTAAATAAACCTTTTGCTTTATGAAAAATCAGACAAAGCGCAAAAGGATTATCGGTGTTGAGGGATTGGCTAACCGAAATGAAAGGCAAGGGACATGCAATCTGTATGGTTTTTATCCACCAGATTGCTTCTATGCGTGCATGGTTTCCCCTGACCCTCTTACAATGGTTAGCAATTTTTCGCTCCATTATATAAAACCGAACGATGTTAGTGGGTGCTTTGGTTAAGTCCACGGTTTCAGAAAACCAAGACGAGCTTTTTGATTGTTCTGCTTATGCGTAACGTGTCCAAATTAAACGCTTAACTACCTATAAAACAGTGAAAAGTATTGGGTTTGCAAAGGAAGCAAACAAGTACATGCAAGAAAGGAAACACTAGATTCTCACGTTTTATACGCCACAAAAAAATGATGTTTCTCATCAGCCGCTGTCCGATCCGTGTACATTCATACAGGACCGAATATAATGATCGATGTGCTGCACTTTGCTCGCACAGCTGGAAGTCATTTAATTGTGGAATCTTTTGACGTGGATGGCATTCAAACCCGAAGTTGAAAACTATTAACCTATATGAAAATGAGTGCTTGCAGTGAAAAATTTTATTGTGTGCTATCTGTAACCCTGGAAATTCAAATAAATGTATCAAAATAACAAAAAGTTAGGGTATCACTTTGCTGATCAGCTGTTAAGTTAGTCGGACAGTTTTAGGGTTAGGTTATTTGTAATACATACCGAACCTTACAGTGTACCTGAAATTCACCTTGATTCTGATCAGATTTTATTAAAAAACCTTGCCCTTCCCTCAGAAATTTTTTTGGTCCATTAGCCGTTTCTTCATTACTGTGCTCCATTAAATAGATACGCAGGGTCCGGTTACGTAATATTTTTATCATCAGTTACATGATATGATGACTGGGCAGCGTGTCTCTGGAATATTCTTGTACTCCACTACTCCTGTCTTAGCAGGCAAAAACCAGGATCGCATTGAGCCGTTCCTCAATATTCAGGTGTACAACATCCTTCTGGTCTTCGAAGAGAAGAAAAAGGTGCAGTTGTTTTTGATGAATCGACCCACTTCATTTCATCCTTTGACATGCGCTTTGTATCCACAAAATTTAAGGTCATGCTCCTAAACTGAAGTTACTGAACACATCACTTACACACCAGGGAAAGGTATTCAAAGATATGAAGTGTTTTACGTATTTTGGAGTTTGTGTTAGTTTCGTGTACAGTGTGACAGATGAGGTTAATGTACGAATGCACGAGTCCATAAGGTCAGGATCGCGTTTGCTTGTTTGAGGCACCTTTGGTGGCAAAGTGACATATAAAAATGTATCAGGCTACAAAATGGATGGATGTAAAATGTGGCCTCCGCAAGCAGCGAAACTGAAACATCTTCACCTATCTTCGTTTTTTCAGAATCATGCCTCGTATAGATCGGTGTCTACGAAGCCTTAACAAAGCAGCTGGAAAGCGAGTGGTTGATTGTGAAACAGTGACTCCAATTAAGGAGTGCGCAGAGTATCAAAACTTGGTTGGTTCGGCCATGTGTTTGCTCATCGTTTGCCGAGAAGATAGCCGCTCCCGTGTCTCGTTTAGAGTGGCGCGAGCATACAGGAAGCCAGCGTTCGACCTTGCTGACGGGTGTAAAAACGGTTACGAAAAGATTGGGTAAAGTCGTTGCGAACTGCGCTTCCCCCACCCAGCGTGGGATCAGCTTGACCCATCGATGAGCTATTTAACTAACAGAAATGCCATGCCGCATGATTTCCCCTGTGAATGGTTGGAGGCGCTAAAAGATAATCAATTTCTGTTCACAGTGTCTGGTTGAGTATCTCAAAGTGTAAGTATCTATGAACGACTGTACTAGGCTAGCACCAAGTCCCTTCCCCATTCATGTTTATTCTTTTCTTCACGATAAAGTGGACAAAATAGACAAATTATGAATACACTGTCAGTAATAATAATAATGAGGTGATCAGGCATCACCTTTATTTTCAGGAAATTTGTGGGTTGAATAAAAAACTCGATCATTCCTTCGTAAGAAGGATGATCAGGTGACTGGGTTCTCTCAACTAGTAATCAAGTCTTTGCGCCGTTTAGCAACAACGCTTTCACCAAACAACTACTTATGAGCTAACTGTGATTGAGTATAGGACAACCGGGCAATGTGGCCATTACCGCTGTTAAACTGACAAATTTCCAAATTGTCTGTGACATTTTGGTTATAAAATATTCCGCCCAGTTCATCTTGACTGCATAAATGTGAGCAAGATTTCTAGCTGAAGCGGTCGTGTTCCATACCCTGGGAAAAAATAATAAAACGGGAAAGAAACTAGAGCCTAATACCCACCAATGACACGAGTTGTGCTCACAGTTGCCCAATTCAGATGGACAGGAGTCAGCTGCACCAGAGTTAGCGATTTTTTGACAGCCATACCTTGAAGAGTCTTCTGTCAAGTACTGAAAAGTCAGACAGACGCCATTCTGAAAGAGTTTTTCCAGGAAGGCTACGCAGCATAGCCGAGTATAGTTTATTTGTACATGTAGCATAAGTCCGAACCATCCCGGCTTGTCATACTGGACACTGTTATCAAATGAGTTTGGTTGGTGGTGTGACATTTGGAATTCTGAGTAGAGTTTTCATCTTTCACGTGAGGCGATGCTAAAACGCCTAAGAGCATCGTACAACTGTCCTATCCTTATTGTGAACAGTGACCAGTGCTTAGGGAACAAACCCCATAGATATTCGAATCCGCAACCTCCAGGCCAGCAGCTGATGACTAAACCGCTCAAGAGGCTGATATGTCGTTCTTTAAACACCTCATAGTATGTCTAACTTTTCAGCTGACGCATAAAAGATGGCCAAGCTTTCCTCAGCCCAACAGCTTATTTTTGTGAGAGAAACAAAAAACAGTCAGAGCAAAACAAACTAAAGAACCCGTGCTGTTGATTGCATTTCCGCAGCTATATAAAATAAAACGGTAGGATCTGATTGTTAGCATACACTTTTTTGGCTTACAAGTAAATTCAACTCGATATAATAGTTAAGGTAGACAGCACCCCTTCCTTACTTGGTGAGTGGATATTTTCCTCGATTCGTCCAACGGTGTAGACCTTTGCAATCTGCATAATCACAAATAATTACAGTCAGCCCCTACAAGAGAAAACCAACAATGGCACAGATGCTTCACAGGCCTAGGAAGCCTGAATAACCTTCTCAGTGAAAAAAGCATATTTCCATCGAAGAACTTAGAACTATGAATAGAAGCGCTGTTTTAGCTTATACTAATCGTTTTTCGTCTACCGGGCTAACCACAAGACAAATTAGGCACGCCGAAAGGATATTAGTCCAAGAGTTAAAAGGAAAAGATACTCACTGGTGGCGGTCATCTACCCGTAAATCTTCACACGTGACTAAACATTCTCCAAAATATGGAAAACACGACGTTTTTGGGGACCATACAGTACGGATTTATCGAATTAGTAGTAGCAAAAAATGTGGCCACCATCCTCTGATTACCTCGTCAACATAATACCCTTTGTATTCATGCCAAAAGAATAGAATATGCTCGTAAAAGTGCACCACAAACGCTGTTTTACTGTACGTTTACCTTTAGTATAAATTTATTATGTGAAAGTTCATGTAACGGGTGTACACCATCCGGTTTTTTGAATTAATTTTTAACCTTATTGTTCAGGAAATGTCCAGCAAATGCCTCACCTGGGGATTCTGATGTGAATTCCAGATCAGTCTAATCCAGCTGGACGGGGGCAAAACAGAACTAACCTTAAGGCCAGCTGTACCTCAGTAGCTCGGGATGGGCCACAACCAGTACTGCAATTCCCTCTGCAGATGCACACCAGTTAATTCCCACAATGGAAGTACACATGACATTCAGACATTCAGAGTAAGAACAGAGAGTCGTTAGCATTGCTAATTGGACTGTCACTAACAGACTGAGGGATGACAAGGTAACACGGTAAGTCAGATCATAGGTTGGCCTGAAAACAAATGTATTCGCGGTGATTAATCGACAACAATACTGCTGTTGGTTCCACATAGCAGTCTGGTTTGTCCACAAATAAGGGACTTTTGACGCTATGGAAATTGTTTTGGATCAATGTTGCATGTGGGACTTTGTGATTTATAGTCGGTTTGCGTGTCAAATGTGCACCGAAACGGTGCCACAAGTGAACTGTCCACCATACAGTTCCATACAGGTGGGTATTGCTCAAACATCCCAACTCCAATCCAAGTGTCCTGTTGTTGAGTGACGGAAGGAACGAGGGCTACGGTCGATAGATCCCTGACTAGATGCGCAGCTTTGCGAGTGGACGACTCGGGTTTGTTTTGGCTCATAGTTGCCATGGTTTATCGTCAAGCCACCAGACAATCTGCTAAAGACTTTTATCATTCACACCTGCATCAATGAAAGCAACACGCCCAAGGGGACGCGTTAAATCTATAAATGATACTCGGACCCATTCTAACTCGCCTTCAGCTGGAGTGGCGTTGTAGCAGCTTGTTCCTGAACTGAGACACAAAACGGCAGTAATCACCACTGCGGTCACAGTCATTTGGGTAGTTTTGAGATGTCTAGAATTCCGAAGTTAAAGGATCCTTTCTAACCGTTTGTTGTAATCATACAGAACTAGCTCTTCAAATGCTGTTATCTGATCTTAATAAATCTGGCAATGTATCAGTTTGGAGTGGTCAACTCGGAGTACATGTCATGGAGCGTAGCAGCTGAACGACATGATTTGGTTTTGAGGTCGAATTTCTGAGAAAGGGACAGGTCAAGAACAATCAATCAGAAAAACCAACTAGAAGACGATGGTAAAGCAGACATAATTTTGCGAAACACAGTCAGTCTCACAAAAGTTGCATTGATGGAATGTTTTATACAAAAAAATGTTTCGTTTTCATGGAAATAAAATAACCGCAGCGCGTGGACTACATGTGGATGCACGATAAACCGCGGTGCGCTTGCGATATTATTGGGATTGATGAGGAGGAATTTGCGGCAAGAGCATCGGACTCAGTGAATAGCCCACTCATCTCCTCTTGTGCTTTCCGTTACAAACTGAATTCACCTTAGCCAAATAGGCTCATTTGCATACCAATTTGATTTTGATGGAAGACTAGCCTAAAACCCAGCTGAATCTTTGAGCTTGAGGTTTTTTAAGTAACCGAATGTACTACACCAGGTCGAGTCATGTTTCAGTTGGTACGCTATTTGAGGTTTTGCGATATACGTAAAGAAGTAACGCATAAATAAGAGATTAAGTTGGGTTCACGGTGAGTCTCCCGTCCAAACTAAGCGGGTAAGCGAATGAGTGTATTTTGCCAATTTCGTACAATTCGGATTCAAGTAAAACATGATGTTGAGGGGGGAAACTCGGTAACTGCGCCCACCTGATGAGCCTAAAGATGGATGAAACCGGTCGTGTGATGTCGAAAAATTTTTAATTCACTAAGAAGACTTTTTCCAGCGTGATCTGTTGCCTGTGTGTGTGTGCTCACGACTGCAAGCAAAGTCGATTATTTATGCATCCAGAATATCCTCCAGGACATACTTATGCCTATATTCACACTCCGTTCTGCTTCAGGTAGAAATGCCAAACGGCTTGACAAGAATGTGTCAAGTTCATCCAGCTGAAGGCAACAACAAACGCGCGTGAAGAGAACCACAATTTGACTGTATCTTACTAATGCGAGCGAAATGTATCGCATACGTCTGGAATACGTGACTATCGTAATGTATGGTGTGGAATCCAGCAGGGACACACGGATCTAGTTCTGGATTTGAATCAGTGGCATCGAACTCCAGCTCACCGTTTGTTGGTTCAAAAAGCTGCTAGGCGTATCACTCGGCAAAAAAAGTAATCATGAATTCCCAACTGGCAAGCAAACTTTGAATCTTCAAGCCTGTTTTGTGTATTTTCTCCAGGATGGCGTTGCAAGCCTGTTATTCTTGCAACGTTTAAGTAAGTAAGAATGCAAGTATGGAAAAAGTCAGGCTGGTAGAGCGGTGTCAACAATTCGAGCATTTAGCGAACTGCCTTCGACTAACAAAACTGTCAAATCAAACAACACAAAGGACATTTTGAACGCGCGCTGTCTGAGTAAATCAGCCAATCATTCATCAGGGGACCAAATCCTTGGTTTGGCAGCGTTTGTAACCGAAACCATACTTGTGTGTGCAGAATGAAATGGTTATCAGTGTAGCTGGACCCCAGTGGCACTAGGGAACACAGATATGAGACCAGTTCGTCCATTCTTTTCATTCCTTGTTCAACCAATGAACCTACTCAGCATTACGGCTGATCACAACATGTATCTGTCAAGTATGCACACCGTTTCCATATAGTGGCTTCGGTTACACGCTTCGGACCAAGACTGGGAGGTTCTTGCGTGGAAGTGTCCTTTTAGTTTAACGTTCATTTTACATTAACCGTTTTTTTTCAGAGTCTGTGACAAAACATGGCAACTGCTTTCGTGTCGAATACCCGGCCAATGGTTTCTAGAATCTAAAAATAACTATTTAGGATGCAACGAATGGAAAATTTGATTAATTTACTTTGTGACTAAAGAAATCTCCAAAATACCCGTTTCCACCGTATTTGGCTGGATCCAGGAAGGCCCACAAACAGGTGTATATTTATTCTCAACGTGTTATCGTGTACGCAAGATAATCAGGTTCATGAGGCCTGCATTTCTCGAGAACAGAGAGGCATATTTTGCACCCTTCTGTGAACCAACCGCAGTGGTTCAGATGGGGGACTACCTCCATTTGCGACGGACTCTAAAGAACGATGCTGTTGTTTGCTGCGGGCTGTGGCTACGTTTCACAGAAACTCGTAAGCAGTGTACCAAACTAGTCGTCTAGCTGTGGCACCCTTCCGGTAACTAGCTGCCATGCCACCTGAAGGAAGCACGAGGGCTGGGATACTGCCAGGTTGCCCAAACCTAGACAGAGGAAGTCAAGAGGCAGAGGTCGGGTTCAAACCACGACCCTTCCTGTCAGCAAAATCTAAAGACCTGAGGAAGTCCAATTAAGCCATATCACGATGTTTTCTGAGCAAGTAGTCAGTTGGAGAGCGAAATGAAGTCACAATACTCTTGGGAGAGGTAGCTTTGGCAGTTTGGAAATTGCGTATGAGAAGAGTTATATCCAAAGCGCTTTTTGCCAAAAAATTGGCACGTTTTTTCAGGTTCCGTTAAATTTAAAATGAATTTTAAGGCACTAACTACAAAGTAGTAATCTTTGCGGGAGATGAGGAGCTTATAATAAAATCAACTTGTTTGTGATAAAAGTGGTGCGCGTGTAAAAGACGCGCAAGCTTGCTAAACGGATCGATTTAAAGATAAACTGCATTTCTGGGTCCGGTGTGCACATGTTGTCAAAATCGAAGAACTAAACTGGAGGCAGTTTTTTTATTCTGATTTCGTACTGTCGAATAAGTACCAAAGGCCTTTGCTGATCCAACTATGAACAGACTTTAGTTGAGTAGTGCAATGATTTATACACAGGTGCTTTCAGAAATCAAAGCTTCTCCAGACAAGACTGTAGAATTCACTCTGCTGAAGCCTGCAGACCATTTTAGATGTCGGCATCTGTGATAAATCGTCGTTGGAATTAACCACACCGAAGTAAAACTCCACTTTATCCGTCCGAAACAAGCGGAACTCCAAAGCAGATATTGTACTGAAGAAGACATTCGTAAGTACCACATCTTTATCCTTCTGCATCACAATTCTTTCTCCTTCTCGCAATTGCCGTTAAAAAGCGCTCAGTTCTGTGCCAACACTATCATTCGACTACCGAGTATTTTGTGGTCATTATAGAACACGCAAGTTTAGTTCATTTCTTCATCCATGGGTGTTATACTGAAGTATACTGAAGGGGCCAATGTGATGGTGGAGGTGAAGTGATGTGGCTACAAACTGATTATCGCACATTTGGGCGTTTTGTCTTCTGACGCCTGACGCGGTTGTACGTGTGCACAAGTGTCATCCCTAAGGGTATGCAAGCGGAATAAATTGCGTGGATGATTTTGTGCTGATTCTATGAGAATACCAAACACATCATATAACTATAGAAAAATCACTGTGTACCAAACACCTGTCCATGTGGACTTCAGAGTCAGTATGATTAGACTGCAGAAATCACTTGGTGTTTTGGGTTAGCTAATTGTTCGAGTCAGAGAAAATCTTCACTTATCGCAATAAAAACGAATCGGTACCGAGTCGATTCATTTGAAGCATGCGTCCTTTAGAGGACTGAACAATGCTTACTTACCACCGACAATGCGAATAAACAAACAAAACCAGTGGAAATAAAGGGCAGTCAGTGGAAGACAATACTTTTTAGTGCTGTCTAGGTTAAAACAAACGCTTAATTTTCCTCGAAGAGCCAATTTAAACGCAAAAGGATGTTGGGGCACAATAATGCACATGTCATTTTTGAGCGTTTCAAATCGTTTGTCATTGACAAGAGAAGCAACGCATGATAAGATAAATCAAAACAATGATCCTTAAAAACAGCTCATTTTAATCACAACAGTTTGGCAATCTCACTGACGTTTTTCGAAACAATGGTCCAATCCCCTCCTCAGTCCTAGTTAGTAGGCGCTTACCCAGCATAGTATCCGGAAGGCGTTTTTTAGGGCCAGTCATTATCGTTGGCTTTTATGCTTGAAATCCAGTTAACAAACTAGATAATGTCTGCTACGACGTACGAATGATGCGCTATAATTGTGCAATTTCCCAAATAAGTCACGATGACCGTTTTCATTCACGCCCACTTGTTGTATGCGGGTAGAATAGCTCATCATACAGCCCGTCAATCCTTCCATCGGCATGTTCAATCAATGAAATATCACGTGACGTTCTTGCCGCTAAGCCTGCCACCAGCACACACAGCCGACTCCGAAAAATATGAGTCCAAGTGAAATGCTCGGTATGTCTAAGTTAAGAGCTGGTCCATTGAGTGACAGGCAGCGTTCCTTCTGACCGGCAGCGTAGTACTCAGTATTGCACAATCAATATACTTCTTTTATGATTGAGTCCGTTTCATTGAAACCGGCTGTAAGCATCGTTTTAGCAGGTACAGCTCTAACTGAAAATTCGATTTTTAGCTGCACTATATGAAACTTCCAAATGTAACCAACAGGATCCAAGAACGGTCAAATGTAAACCTGCCTCCAGCAGCTTTATTCGGACTACTAGCGTAAATGAGAGAAATCTTCAGGGAGCGTTTTCAGCCCAAGTCTGCTTTTTCTCTCTGCAGGATTGGCAACAGCGCTGCTTTTGCGAACAAAAGCTGTTGTTCACAGCTTGTCAAAGGTTTAATCCACATGATCACACTAATTGAAGCGTGCGAAAGGCATTGCGTTCCTACGGATTTTTGGGCCTGTTTGTCTGCTGATGTAGATGGTCTTGATACACATATCAATCACCGACGGTGTATTCAGAGCTGATAACCTCAAAGATATTCGTACCGCACGATAGACAGAAAAATGTTATATCAACTGAACTCATGTGTGTGTGTGCGCGTGCGCAAAAACAATGGCTCACACCCCATGGTCTCAATCGTCAGACAACACAAGACATTCTAGATTGACACATAGCGATCAACCACCTGCCACGGCGATTCACTAAATCATCATAAGACCACATTTTCCTCACGGAATCTTCAAAATTCTTTCACGCAGAAGGCTGCACATCGAAATACGAAGTCAAAAATGGCTTTTAAACTTCCAAACAAGTAGTAATTTTTTGTTTTGTACGCTGAATGATGACAAGAGCGAAGATTCGGATGATTTTTACCGTCCCAGGCATGCATATAATGAAGCCGCAACACGCGTAGCCTTCTAGTATGGGTAAGTATCACAATTTCATCCCACGTCTACTGACTTGGGGAAAGCAAGTGCATGCTTGGTAGAAACGATTGAAGCAATGTGGCGAAAGTTAGAAAGATGAATAGAGGACGTAAACGGAGCAAGAAAATCCACTGGTCTACAGATAAGCGGGGATGAATGTTAAAAATACTATGGACTTACTAAGGTGGAAACATTATCTAGATGGGGCGAGCTCCATAATTGGAGACATCTACCACATCTCACGTGATGTCTAAGGGCGCCCGTTTCATTCAGCTAGCGGAGCGAAACTTCCCGGTCGACAGAATTAGACCCTGGTAGCAAGACT
Organism: Opisthorchis viverrini; assembly: GCF_000715545.1. Taxonomy (NCBI): domain Eukaryota; kingdom Metazoa; phylum Platyhelminthes; class Trematoda; order Opisthorchiida; family Opisthorchiidae; genus Opisthorchis; species Opisthorchis viverrini. The sequence goes on from NW_008751740.1 coordinate 152,240, forward strand.
ATTGTGGCTCAACGCAGATTTCGTCCTGTGAGTTAGGCTAACCTATGCTGAAAGGTTGAGAACCACTGTAAGGCTGCTGTTTTTCCAGGGAAAATCAAGAGCAATATGCGTCTCACAAAATACCAGTGGCTCAGAGGAAGAGAAAATTCATTCGATGAGTAAAACTTCCATCTGAGTTGTCGTCGGGGAGCCAGTCATCACCTGTGGCCAATTAATGTGGAGCCCGTGATCCTGCCCAATTACGAGCCAATCACATTGCTGATCAGCCGCTCGTGACGGTTAAGTGTCCAAACGCCGACAGGAAGGTAGCACGTTCGAAACCCTCTGGAGTTTCGTCACATGCGCACCGCTGTTTATTCCCAGTAAGGATGGAACAGCTGTAAAATGCATGTTGGCTCTTCAGCATAGATGGGCTTTACTTACAGGACGAAACCTCGATTGAAATTCCAAAATCTCCTTATCCTATCAACATTCCCGTGACGTCAAATTGCTCACTTCGTTAGCAAATCACTAGCTAGTTACTCTTAGGGGTCAAGAGAACATCAAATAAACTTTATTGTTTGGTCTGCACACTCTACTTTTACTGCTCATAACGGTCTAGTTTTGGTCTAAAATTGATTCTCTTATTATTCGTATGTAGCCATCAGAGTAATCTGTACGGTGACTCGCTGGTTTGGCTGTTCTTATGTGGCTGGATGACAAAGCACATCGGAAAATTGAGTGTGTGGTCCAATCAATGGGAAAGACGGGGGAACGGCTATGATTGTCACTCAGTTCAGAACTGGTAAAAGGTACGAACGCAACTCCAACAAGTGAGTGAATATCAGTCACCCCGATAAACGAATTAGTACAACGTACAGTTAAATAAACAAACGATAAACTCAAATGATCGATACACATACGCGTGGTAAAAGCTTGCACAAACTTAACTTTGGTGATTCTGACTACGTCCTCTAACCAATAATCACCTGCAGCGTAACGGCCTTGGTTTAATCTTTGAAGGGCTTCGACGCATTCCTCTACAGCACCCACATCCGGTTTGCGTGCTCTGACATTTTCATAACACCCATAAGTAAAGCGGAATTATCATACGTTTTCCGACCACTTGACAACTAAACCTACTTGTCCGCGCTCATCATGGTAAATGTGAGTACATAGGATTTATCGCTTGGAGTATAACCTGGTTTGGGTAGCAAAAGATCGGTAATCAAACTGTAAACCTTTAATAGCCATCGAAGACAGTCTACCACATCATTCCAGCTGGTGGAGTGGGGAGCGGGTGAATCTGGCTTAGGTGTTGATTGACACTGCTATTGCTGACGTTCCTTCTCTACCAATAGTCCCTGTTTATGTCCCAGTTTATTCCTTTGCCTGCTCATCCATGGAACGATTGAAATAGAACCCACTTCATTGCAGACAAGACTTTATTGGAACCCAAAATTTTAAATATTTTTTCTTCATCCCCACAGTAAAAACACTGCTTTTGCTGGCACATGGCCTGGTGCAATCCCGGAAATACAGTACCATAACATTCTTTGGTTATTCGAGACGCGTCCCGCCGGGATACACTCTCATGGATTTGTTTTGAGCAGCCCCCTATTCAGAACTAATCTGGCAGGAAAGTGTAAGTCACGGAGCTGTTTTAACCCAAATTAAAGAATTTCGCTCCACTATCAAATGCGCTGATTCCTCCAAAAGCTTTTGTGTACAGTTTCTGACTAAAACAATACAAGTTTACCAGAAATAATCATCACCTGGGAGACTTGCAAAAAACGAAATGACAAGTTCATCAACCTAAAGACACCTCCGGAAATAACAGTAATCGTAATGTACTGAATAGAGAAAAAGTGGTCTAGCCGCGCTTCACTAATTCATTTTGTGTTTAAAACAGCTTGCTTTTAAGGTTTGTTACTGACGGCAGCTGTCATTGGCAAAAGCTTTTTTACTTGTCCACTACAACACTGCATTTTCCGGAGAGCTAAAACTCCCAGACCACGGACTCACGGACCACCAAAACATGTGTGATCAGCTGTACCTACGCAATTCACGTAGGTTAAAGTTAATTTGGATGGAATTAATCCCGAAGCGCCAAATGATGGCGTTCGGAAGGATCCCCAAGGTTCGAATAGATGGGTGCTTTTTCCTTATTTCAGATTAGTAGATGGGCGTAAAAGGATGGGGCACATGACCCTTTGTCCTACGGAACAACCAATGGCGCAGTTGGTTGGTCTTAGTTAGGTTTTAAGCCAATTGGTTGTACTACTCCAATTGGTTGTGAGCAGCTTTGCTAAAAATAGACAGTTTTATACAGTAGCACTCTGCTGCACATCTTTTTTCCAATCCTCATAGTCAATCCTTACTGGACATCCCTGGTAATATGGTGTTTAGCGTGCTCCCATGACTCTTGTGTTATTTGAACATCTATCGATAAATCAGACGATAATGATTGATAGTCATGCTGACATGATCTACTCTACTGGTCTAATAGAGGGTATTAAGGGTAGAACGTGGATGGTCTTGCATAGTTCGTCCCCATAAACTGTAAGACGACGCTTTTGTTTCACAGCTGTTTTGAAGAGCAGGAGCTGCACGTTTATTTTGATGCACAATGTACTGTTCATAAGTTTAACAGAACATTTCAGAGTACAAAGTTGAGTGTCGTTGCGTAAAACTTATTAGCAACTTATTAGCATGCAGTCCATTACGGCGCTTGCGTATTCTGTTGATTCAGGAGAAAAGACTATTGATCGCAAAGTAGGGACATACTTGTGCTAGCTACTGCAAGCAGAAGATTCGGAACCATTGCCGTAGATATCACAGTCAGGATTTGCCAGAACTGTACAAAAAACGGCCATTATGTAAAGACAGTGGTATGGAGGTATTATATAGGCGTTGTTCCTTCCCGTGAGAATATTTAATCTGTCTGCCCCACAATTTCGCAATCTTAGTTCTCAGTCCACAGTTGTGGCTAGTAATATAAACACGGATGGGTTTTTGCTATTAGCTTCAATCTTTTTTTTCATAGCCCCGAATTAACGAACATCACAATCTGCTCAAACTTCCCGCAACAGGGTGTTGATCACTTTGCGATGTGGGCTCCCTTCCCACCAAGGTTCATTACGTCGAACAACGAATAATGTGAATTGTTATGGCCTCGCAAAGGGCGCACATTGTTGAAGAACCAGTAGATGCGTATATGCAAAATCCCTCTCTGAGTTCAAATCAGACTGTTATTTATACAAGCCTGACAAGATATCTACAAATTTCCAAATATTTCTGCAACCTTGTGAGTAGTTTCCTTTTCGCACCCTCTTTTTGCCTATACCTTTACTTAGGAGCAGAATCTCCAGTAGGTGCCCAGATGCAGAGAGATTTTCGGTGTTTGACCATCTGTATTTCCGAGCTATTGCTTGAATCTAGTAGGGTCAAAGGGATGACACTGCTGGGGTACTTTGGGCGCTTTTTAAAGCGATGAACCATCTGGGGTTGATGAGCTGATCACACACCATAGGTTATGACTTGTTAATGCGTGTGCTTCGCACGTCAGAGGACTGTCTATCTTATGCAGGCTTGGCCGTGCGTAGGGTGGAAATGATTCGAAGACGGTCATTCGGTTCAGGTTTAGTAACAAAGTATGCAAATCATGACCAATAACCTCAGTCGTGTTGACAACCTCGTCAAACTTTGCTGTGTTGATGAGACACCAGTAGTTGGTGTGACTGAAAGGAAGCCCAATCAGGCGGCGTCTAATGCGGCCTGATCCTGTCCCTCCGATTTCCACTCTATCGTAAGTAAAACTGAACAAAACGATGTCAATGAACTCGATAGGCCATCCCCTTTCAAGCCATGCCTCCTCCTTTCTCGTCTCATCGTGGCACCGTTAGACGAAATTTTGGCAACGTAATTTGGCATGCAGTATATATTTGGACAACTGAGCTTAACTTGTTCCAAAATGTGCACGACTTTACCTCATATTCATTGAAACCCGAGCATAACTCGGGAGCGAGTCATGTGGCCACTTGAACTCGATATATACCTAATTTTCTGGATCAGATTACCACTGTTCTATCCTGGAACGTTCGTCATTTTGCAGTTTAAACGAATAAATAATCGTTTGATAGTATCGTAATCTTGTGTAGTGCGTTGTGTAACATATAACCCGTTGAGCAATAATATTGAGTTCCACTGTCCATAAATACTTTCAGGCTGGAGGCCACATCACGTCTCTTCAGAGTAGTTGCAGTACTGGTTATATATCATAAAGCTTCACGTGAATATTCAGTGTTCAGACCCACCTACTTTAGTTCGTGCTTCATAGACAACATCGGTTTTTTGTGTAGGTTCTTCATCCCCTGGGAACAAAACCGTCCACAAGATATTGTTCCGGTTTATCATATGCGAAATATTTGACACCTATCGTCAAGGGATACCTCGCTCAAAATGTATGCTACGAAATTCGCTGTGAATAATAGAACAGCCAGATTTTTATTGGGCGTTTCGTTTCTTGATTTCCGTCAGTTCCGTCATAGAGGACTGTCACATTGATGCGAGAGTGTATGGTCCCGTGGGACAGAGCTTAAAACCACTAACCAAAGATTTACGTGCCCAGCTGCTGTGTACCCACCTGATACTTCCTAATGAAGAGGAAGGTACCCGCTTGGCTCAACGTTCTGAAATTCATTCATGTCTGTACAATAGACACCTTGTGAAATTTCAAGCCCGTGACTCGGCTTTTATCGTGTTGCGTTATTGAAAAACAGCAGGGCACCAGAGATATGCAATATACTTCTTAGTACAATAGGACTAATCAGGTAACTCCAAGAGTTTTTCTTCACTCTGCCTCAAAGAGCCCCGTTCTTGTCATTGTTTTCAACAATTTTTGTGGATGTTCACCGTTTAGCTCATGCGCACAAAAGGTAGCTCACAAAAGACTGACATTTGCCGTTGGACAGCAAAGACTTCGAGGGTAATTTGGTTTCAGTAAATTATCATACCTTTAGAATGTTGGGCTTGTAGAATTAGGCTTTTATTTCAACTCGGTTCCACTGGGACCGTGAAGAACCTTGTTAGCCTCAGGAATATCCGTTGCAACTTTGCACCCATGAACCCGAGTAGACTGTGCGTTGCGGGTGATGTGCGGTTTAACATAATAATGGTTGAAGGGGGCACAGTTAAGAGCAGAAAATTATCCTAAGGTACGCTCTAGAGGAGGGGACAGAACCGTTTGAGTAATCAAACAATATGCTTCTTACGTTGTACTAAACCAGTACTGTTTAAGTAAGCATGAGAGGAAAATGAATAGCATTATTACTAAGCGATTTTAAACCAATTCAGTGAAAACGGCTCAAAACTGATTGTTGATTACCACGTAGTGCACGGCTCTTCTCAAAATCAAAGGTATGCAAAACATCTTTGTATTAGTTTGTGCCTTTCTTTAGCAGACAATATTTGATGAGCATGCTGTGGAATTCTTAAGTAGTATTGAAGCAAGTCAGAATACTGGTTGACAGGTATGTGAATTTATGGCACGTCTGTTTGAAATCCCACGGAAGAAATGTAAGAAGCCAGCGGATCCGTTCTGGATGTATTCAGATTTTGCGAATAAGGAAGAAGATTTACTGAAACAGGACCGCACAGCAGAGTCCTTGTTTATTGTCAGTAGGATGGGTAGGCTGATTGTTTTACTAAAGCGGCGCTTTCAGCTGATTAGTCAGGTGTGTACTGGGGGTTGTGACGTGTATACGAACGATCGCGAGATAAAGAGGCACAAATCGTGGGCTGAGACATTACAGATCGGGTAGATTAGTTCCCTCTTAAGGAAGAACATCCCAGCCGCATCGGAATTTCCTCTTTTAAGAAGACGCCTCCTCGTAAATAACAGGAAGACCGATAATATTTCGCTTTCTTCAGAGCGCAGGTGCTAGAGGAGTTTTTAGTAATCTTGCCTAACTTTTATTATTACATAATGTTGGAAGCTGGCAGACTGCAACAATGCCATCAGTACCTATTTTTAAAGCGGATACGGACATTTGGTTCTGATGCCTTCACGCTCAGCTCAGAACCCAAACCAAGGCAGTTCGTCATGGAATTATGCTTGTTCAGAGTTTCGAGTAAAAATCATCATCATCATCACGTCATCACAGAACTTGTGGACTCCTGTGCGGACTTTTGGCTTTCAGAAACCTCAACCTCATTTTTCCTAAACGAAGTAGCTTTAGGTGTTAATCGCTATGGAAAAAAAACATCCTGTATGAAAGCCACCATTTCGGGCTCCCAATCGATCAAAAGTGAATCGCAGTCAGCACTCTCCTTTAGATGTCAGCCGTGCACATACGTCCTCACATCAACAGAACCATCAAAGCTTGGCAACAGTGTACAGAAGGTGATCAAACAACGTTAGGTAAGTTAAGAAGATAAACCACATAACTGATAATACCATCGGAAATTCAGTAGTGTGTGAAATTTAAGGACACTCGGAAAGAATCAGTGGCTCTTTGGTGGCCTCAATCTCTTCGACGCATTCGTGAAGCATGGACACCATTGCCGCCAAAGAAATGTCGCTCTTTCACGTTGACACTAAAATGTATTCCGTTCTATAAAGTGGTATTCCCTTAGCACGTTTTGGTACTAAAGTAGTTAGGAAGTGTGAGTGGCGAGGCAAACGTTTTAACTTTTTGAGGGCAATGTTCCCAGAGACGATGATAATCCCATCCATATTTTCTTATTTGAGTACAGATGAAATGAACACTTTTTCAGTTCAGGTTTGGGAGCGACAAACCGCCACCCCATGCATCATTCCAAAACAGCGGCTTTACTCAAATAAGCTTCAGTTTTGACAAACAAACCAGTGTAGTCTCACTAGTCAAAGCAGAGGATGTGTTATCCAATCAAATGGTAGCTCGTTTTCACACCGTTTAAGCTGTTAATCTTCATACGGTAGTGGCTAGTAGCTTCTAATAGTAGGATACGACTTCAACTTTTGAATAGATAAATATATTTTTCCTTCACAGCCTATACTTTCCTCCAGATTGGTTGTACAGCAAACCTTGCGGTTTTTTTATGTTTCTGTCGCCTAAAATAATCCAGTATCAGGTGGTATGGGGTCGCTAAAGGTTTAATCTTACAATATGGCTGCCTAAGAAACCACGCGCGGTCCTGCATTGCTTTATTATGGATACTTGGTTTCTGTGTGCTAGGATAACCATTCACCGAAAATGGGTTAACAGGAACCAAGTGTCTAATCGCTACCAAAGCATCTGCTGTGTTGATTTGTAAAGGGAGAGAAGGCTGACACCCACCTCATGGTTCGACTCTCACATTGAATCATATCTAAGAAGCTCAGAGCATGCTGGTTCTTACCAAGCATATTTGATGTTGTGGCGTTTGTTGAACAAACCCACACTCCAGGATCGGTAAAAGCCCAAGGACAAAAGACAATAGAGTGAAAAGAGGAAGGCAGTTTTTAGTGCAGAAGTGTACTTGACTGACGACTCATACCTAATGATTCCGACCGAGGTTACCAAATATTCTCAGCTTAAAACACATGGAAGATCCATTAGTTACCCATAGTACTCACGGGTCAAGTTCAACCAAGATTGGTGCTATCTCGGCCGTCATGGTCACATGGCTTGCTTTTTCACAAGTACATTACGCCTAAATGTGTAGTGACCAGAGCAGTATCAGAGCAGTAATATTTGTTGGACATCCTTTGGCATGCAACATGAAGTTCACCATCGTCAGGCTCTTCTCTTTTTTATTTAGTGCGACGCTGTCACTCAAAACGTTGTATGAAACTATGTGCGGTCTGATAAAACTACGAGGGCTTTGAGATAAACCAAAGGTTGACAGCTTCTCCCACGTAACCGTCAATGGCAAATGCTGGATTGTTACCAAATATCGTTGTGTAAAACATATGGAGCCTGAAAACGTCAGTAACCTGAGATGTTTGGCTGGTGTTTGACCGGCGTTTGCAACGTCGGTCATGTTTGAGTAGGATGCGTGTCAACAAACAGCCCCGTTTAAAGAATATGATTGTCGTACAGCAGCGAAGCACTGTCGCTCATCGGTGGCGTTGCTGCCAGTGATGACAAAGATGAAACTTTGACTTTTCAGTCCTGAGTGTCCCTCCAAATGCGTGGCAGTGGTAGTCACTCGGTGGTGCGACAAACAGTCCGAGTTTGTATCGCCCATTCTTTTCTGAACATCTGTCAGTATATTTCTCCTATCATATATATATATATATGCCAGTGTTATAGCGGGTGCGAATCTACAGCAAAAGCGAACTTACTAACAAAAACTTCTTTACTGTAAAATCAACTCCTAAGCAGATTGCTCTATCGGAGCTTGCGGATTATCACTGACTTATTATTGCAACAGCTAAACTCTCGTTGTAATCCGACAATTCTCTTCTGAGTTTTTGATTGCTGAACGTCCTGGTTGATTACTGCTGTCAATCTGTAACTCCACGCCTGATCAAGAATGAGCTGATGGAGCCCTAATGTGACAGTCTGCACTAGGTATGTCTTAGCCAACTGTCCAGATCAGCCTGCGTTGTAATGGATTCATGCATATGTCCTCAAAACCAGCCCTTGGCTGGCTGCCAGTAGTGCAAGTACTCCACGTACCTGCATTCAAGGGACCTTATGCTTTGTTCCACAAACTCGTGTTAGTTACTTTTCTGCCGTAGGTTTATTCTCAAGTTACCAATGGGCCTTTGCACCTCTGGATTGTGGGCTGCCTGAAGCTTATTCGGTGGTGATACGTTGAAACAGCTCCTTTTCAGAGTGAATTTACAACAAATGTTCTAGCAATAGCTTGTCTGATTTGGCTGACCAGGAAGATATGGTCCTAACTGTTTTATGTTGGCTGGATTGTGCAGTTGTGATAAACAGGTAGGCTGACTATCAAGACTTTAACTTATAGATTAAGATTTGGAAGCATGACTTCTGAATTGTTGCGTTTCGCAAGACATGAGAAGCTGCATGCAAGTCCTCACATTTACAGTAGCTCATGTCGTGATAATAATGTGTGCCAAGCTTCCTGAAGATAACTGTCCCTGTGTTCTTTTTCTATAGTGTTTCGAGTGAAAACAACTGAATTGGTGAATTTTTCTCCTTTTCAGATAACATTCTCCTAGAGTAGCCGTTTAGTTGATCTCCGAACAAGACGGACAACATTGCACTCCTCTGATCCATACAGTGCACCAAGCATAGAGTTCACATGAAGTCAACAGCTACCCAGCAAGTAGAAGGACAACTTATAGGAGCCGCCTCAAGATGAGTCTTTTGGCTCGTGCGCACGCATTTTTCAAATCAGCGAAACCTGGCCTGTCATAATGCAACACGCTGTTTATCATCTTTCATCATTCACACCATTTCCGCTTACAAATGGCAATCCCTCACAGTGCAGTTCCCCAGAAAAGTATTTGAAGAATATAAGTGAAATCCAAGGAACCTTGTGATGGTTCGATTCAAGAACTCTTGGGTGAAAATCCCTTACGTACTCTATGATGAAATCTTGATAATGAGTAGTTTACACGTGTACTATCAAGGATGGATACGATTGGAGTTTGTGAGCAGGTTTTCACTTTAGAATCAGTGATGACTTTCTAACCACTTTTGGCGCAAGTGAGCTTCTCAGGGCTGCGCATGCAATTGGTCACAGTCTGGGGCCCGTAGTGTTTATACCGTTTATACCGTTTATACCGTAGTGTTTATACTTTACACAGGTTACTCAACTCTGGTATTGTACTTCCTTTTGCGTTTTACTACAACATTGATGGTGAACTTTGCTAGGATACCGTTTGCATCCAGCTTCTACATCAACACAAGAGTCGGTCTTCTGGTAGGATAACGACAAAATGTAAACAAGAACACTTTTGAATAAAGATAGCTGTAGTAGGCTCATTTGTTTCACTAATGATTGTAAATATCTAAGCTTTGATACGGTTCATTATAGTTGTTTCAGTGCTACTGTTTTTTGCAGTAGACTTTTTCTCGCTAATCGTCCACAGACAATTAAAGGTTTTAGTGTTACCGTACACTTCTGGTTCAGACAGGAAACAGACAAAAGTAGGTTTCCATAGTAATGATTATATATCCATTGTTTGGAAAACCTTTTCAAAGTCACGTGCGTGCGCCTCGAGTGTCGAAGTATTTTATCCAGCCAGCTGACATGTGCTGACATTATTGCGTTTTCTAGCTGTCACTTTTTAGTCTTCCTTCCTTCTTTTTTGTTGCGCTTCTACTAAGCCCATGATATTGTTGCCCCAGGTGTTCTAAACATTCCTGGAACTTCAGTGAACATCCGAAAGAACCTTGGGTTTCAGGTGCCGGTTACATCAAAGTGATAGAGACAAGTTTACGGAGGAGAAACAAGTTGTACACACGCACATGTTCAGACATCAAGAGACCTCTGCAAGCGCTTACTGAAAAATCTTGCGACCGACATACACCTAAGGGTGCCAACACGTTTGCCTGTTTGGATATCAGATCTCACGTGCTTAGTTAGGTACACCAGATATCCAGAGCTCAGATCCCCGCACGACTGCAGATACACGCTACTTACCAGTTCTATTAGAAAGTTTAGATGCATAGACACGAGGGAGGACGAGTGTCATGCTTAGCTTAGTGGTATTCTGAAACTCGGTGTTTTTGATTCGTCCTTAGGCGAACCCTTTCGTTCATCCCAAATTTACCAGGTCTTCTCTTACCAAGACAGGCGGAGGGTTGTTCATACATGTTTATACACTGGAAAGCCTGCGAGTCATTGGACTTTGCTTTGCCATATAATACTGGTTTCCAATAAGTGTTATTGTTTGTTTATATTTCATAGAATGCCGAACATGCTTTCCCATCCGCCAAAGTAGTCTATTTTGAAAGCGGCTCCCCACGCATTTGGGTTTGCTTTCGATGACCTCTCGCTTCTCCTCTGTTGGTACGGAAGTAGTCATAGCTAGTAATGAGGCTAGCAACTTTTATGAGAATAATGGAGCTGAGGTACGCCAGATGGTCTTAGGAAGAAGGAACTCTCCCGCGATAGACGAATTACGCACGTTTCATAAGTTGCGCTCTTTGGGACATGTACTCCACATACTAGAAGGCCGTCTGCCTTGCGGAGCTCTTTTCTCCCAGCCCTGTGCTGGGTGGAAGCGACCGAGAGGTGGACAGTGTATGACCTGGCAACGAAGTACGAAAACACTAACCAGTAAACTCAGTCGGGTGGGCAACTGCCGCCTCCCTGGATGTGGACCCCGGGACCCAAATCACCAGTGGTTAATGATGTTGGCAGAAATGGCTTAAGCGCGCGTGAAGCAAAACCAAAGCACAGTGGTTTATACTACTGTTCTTTTGATGTGAAACCTTCTTGGTTGTCTACGAGCTCTCTGAATTGCAGGTGGGCACCAAAAACCATGCGGGTCTTTTTCAGGTACTTTTTTTTTACCGTTTTTCACTTCTACCTTGCTTCCATACCGCAAAAGAAATTCTCGGCCTGACTGACTGCATTTTCTGTATTTAGGCATAAGGGACACAGTTAAAAAACCAGCATCCTTCGTCCGATTTATCGTGAATCAGCCCTGAAGCAAAGTTGGCCTCAAAAAGATCAAGAAGCCGTAAAACTTCGGACTCGGAGAGACTTAGTATTAGTTTCAACTGACCTTTGGTAAATTATGTGAAATATCTAGTGAATTTAATTTCAATGATGGACGGTGGGTTTTAGCTACGGAATGAGTTTTCTTGTCAGATAAATTGAAGTTGGCTTCCTTGACAGAAACGGATACACGATCGAGTGGATACCCCAATTGAACACTTCCCGGTGGTTCCTCCTAAAAGCCGAATGCATGTTATCACCACTTCAGTTTTATTTCACATGGCCTATATACATCGATACCGTTGGGTCATTTGAAACTGTGTGTAAAGCTTCTTTAAGGCCAACTTTACTTTGCAACACTGATGATTCGGACAGTGACATCCGTTCTTTTCCCCACATGGGAATTTCCGGTAACTGTGATCCTGCTTGTATCTTGTTCCCAGGTTAATCTCGGTCGCGAAAAGACCGAGATTACAAACTTTTGACAAAACTATTGCTAGCCAGTATATGAGCCTTACTCTACGTTTCAAATTAAAAAGAGTAGGGAATTCGCGGTTCATTGAGTTTTTCAAACGGACTTCTGGTTAGAAATGTAAAGACAGAAGGTTCGAACACAAAATCGTTGTATTAATAGCGATAACTGTGGTCTTAATTCAACCTAGGAGTTGGATACACGCATGTGTAGTAATTCATCCCATGTCGTAGCTAATCAGCACACCACGGGCCATTTTTTTAAGTGGGCACTATCAGTGACTACCTTTGGTTGTCTTAGACAATCTCCTTCTTCCGAATTCAGGCAAACAAATCAGACAAACGATGACCAAGGACTTCACCCACGCCACTTGCGGGAAATCGTCTGGACCAAAGGCTCTTGACGGTTCGCAGTACTTATGTCGTGATAGGCCTCCAACACCGTTGGAGGACCTGGGATTTAATCCCCTGTCAAAACAGTCCACTTGGAAATTTTCAAGCCCCATCTCTATTATTAGAAACTCCCTCTGCGGGCACATGCACTGACCTGGACGGTCAATCTCACTTCAACCTCATAAGCCTTTCAAAACACCGTAGAATATATAACGGAAAATTTGATGTTTTCTGTCAATTTTAGGCTTGTGTAAGCCAAATTTGTTCTGTTTCATCTTGTTTTTCTCAGTATTTACGAGAAAGACAGAGCGAATTTTTCAAGTCTCCAATCCCGTTTTGAAATATTCAGTAACATCTAGACTCATAACTAGTCTCTTAATTCAAACATAATATTGGCCAGAGTTGAAGTCAAAACTCCTAAATCACTGAGCAAGAAGCGCAACATTATATGAAACCAGGTCAGCACATAACTGCTTGGTAGCCTCTAAGTACAAGGCTGCGGTGAAAAACAAGTCCCAATTTGACCCAATACAATTTCCATGTCCAAATGCGGGAACCACTAGGGATTTCTTAAAATATGGGTCTAAAACCAAAGTTTTAGACTAGGTTCACAGAATATATGGCACTAAATCTGGACAGAAAAGATTGTGGCAGTAAGCAGTATCAAAGGCAAGCAGGATTCTGGGTGTACTTATTTTACAGAGGATACATCAAATGAGAACAGCTTCCATTTTTCAAAAAATGATTGCTCTCACTTAAGTGAAGTACTTCCTAGTGGTCAGAAGCAGAAGTTGTCAAGAAATGAGTTAATTAAAAGGAGTTGGCGTCCGCAAAATCATTTTTATATATACGATATAGATGCTATCATGAAAGTGTTCTTAGCTGGTATCGCAACGTGTCCAAGTAAAAAATGGTGGGCAGTGATTGCAATTTTTAAGATAAAGTTCCGCATTGAGGAACTCATGAAAAAAGTTTAGGAACAGGTGTCACATTACCAGTTGTTGTGCAGCGGTCCTGTAACGCATCTTTCACCAACAATCTGCAAAATGGCCGTGGATGGCAACGCGTTGGATGAGGTAGTTTGTATTATTGAAATGGACGTATCCGGGTTTGTTAGCTTTGCTGTCTAGCCATAGCTTGACCATCTGCGTCTAGTTTTCACCACCGGCATCTTCGTGAAAATAAAACTATTGATGATTAGATCTCTCTAGAAACAGCTCTCTTGAGTGTTCGGATTATCTAACTACAATTGGACGCGTCATAAAAGTCTCCATCTATACCGTTCAATGAAATGTACTTCGGCTTTCATATGCAGATCGGATGCGGGTCTCCAGGAAAAATAGAGCCAATATCTAGCCATGAAGTCATACTGACTTCTTGTCACATCAGGCAAACTGCAACTCATGGGTTTACCAAGGCATTTCTGGTGGATGCTTTCTAACCAGATGTTTGCGTACTCTCTCGCGCTCTCCATTCCACCATACGGTGTGCATTGTAGCAGGATACAAGTGCAATGCATAACGTAGTTACATAAAGCCTCATGAGTGAGATTCATATCCACATATTTTCTTAACCGATCTGAAAGATCTATGAATAACTTCGTCGCCAAAATACGTTGAGTGACCGTTGTTGTTCATCAGAATTCGTGTTACCCCCACATTAGATTACCAAGAAAATTAGCCTCTTTTGCCCGTTTATTTCGCTTAGTTTACCAAAACCTGAAAAGTGGACGATCTGTCACCCACGATAGATATTTTTCTATTAGAGTTTATACTTACTGCCATAACCCGGTGCGATACAATTGAAAGAAGTCGCAATTAGTATTTTCACGTGAGAGGTCTAGATACGTACGGAATACGAAGGGGCGAGCCCCTGAATTTCTTTTTGCCCTCCCCCAAGTATGATTCGCTACCAAGTGAACCAGAGAGCAAGAACTAAAAGCACCGTTGCCGTGACCCGCAGTTGAAGTTGGTGTGCATTCGGAACTTGAAAGAGCATTATGACAAATTGTCAGGGGGAAGAGCGATTGGGGCATTTTTTCAATAGAGAGCTCAAGTTTCTATAGTACGAACATTTGTACCCTCAGAAACTTACTGTCATGGATAGTCCATCATCCAACTATGCAGCAACGAAAAGGACTACCACCTCGGATTTTTCTCAACCCGTTTATTATGCGCCAGGATATGGTAAACGCAGTCCCAAACGCATTTTGTGTACGCTCATGCCCAACCTGTGTGCATGGAATAAGCATTAGACTTTGTCCGTCTGAACCATAGACAGACGAGTCTGGCTTATTTTGACCGACTTCATAAGTGCATGCAGACCTAGATTTCTCAACACAGTGCAGTCATGCTACTCAAGCTTGATAGCAAGCTGCAGTAGAGCCCTTGTCACGCTGGTATTATTATTGCGAGGAATATTGGTTTCTGATGGGGTAGTGATGAATTTCCAGAAGCAATGAAGTCAAAGAAAACGTTTGCAGACAGGCCCATCGGCCGTACATAATAGGCCATCTAGGATTATCTGGACAACAAAAAGATTTTTGACTTAGATAGAAAGTGGAAGCAAGATGTCTCGGATGAAGCAATAGTATGAAACTGACTGGTATACATATAACTGGTATACTTAATTGCAACAGTGCACGCGAGCAATGGTTGAGTGAGCTTTTCAAGGTGAGCATTTCGTCAAACTGGCGCGTCAGGGAAAATCCTTAGGATGTATCAGCCATCGGTAGAAAGTCTGAATGTATAATTTTATATTAGATAGATCCTTCATCAGACGCTATGCACCGATGTGTTTCTTGATTTTACACTAAGAGAATGGAGTATATTCATTGTAGTATGAAATATACTTCCAAGATATCGTGCGGACATATAACGTGAATGAAAATTGAAAGAGTAGTAATGCTCAAAAATTCTCCCTGTGTCTCAAGCTTGCATCGGTGTTTCTTTAACACTTTCTCAATATCGATCAAATCTTTGCTATTATCACTAGGTATTTAACGTTTAGGTTAATAAAATCAAAGAACTGCTTGGAAATTGACAACACAAGGAACAGATTGGCAACTGACATTGCTTTTGTTGGGTGATAAGAAGAGGAGGATGAAACTTTTGTGCCAGTAGTTGAAACCTGGTAATTAAAAACTCATAAATAACTTCCAAGCTCCTGTTTTAGTCTTTAGTGCAATAATTTGTTCAACGCACAGCTGAAAAGCGAACACATCATTTGACAAAAAGCAAATTAAAGCCCTCTCCATTGGCATAATTGCTTCACGCGTTATGTAAACTACTGGCTTTGAGGAAGTTCATCTTTCGCATGAAGATCCGAGATTCCTTTATATAGCCTACGAGGAATCATAAGACGATAATTGTGGTGCGGAGGTATTGCCTCGCTTTTCATACCTGTCTCTAATCTTGGCCGATAGAAGCCAAATATGCATATTCAAGACCCTATATAACAAATCACCGCCTCATCCAGAACGGTCACTTTAGTCAAGTCAACCAGGGCAAATTTCTTAATGTAAGGTTTTCGGGGAAATCTTGTAGTGCATTGTTAATGGATCCACATCGCAGGAGGGTAACTTAATTTCCAGGGGATTAGAGACAGACAGAACTTTCGGAAAGGGAGCTCATTTGTAATTAGAAAAGGGAAACATGCAAAGAACACTTGCCACACCTTGGTGTTTGGATTGATTGAACTTCAGATTAAGATTCTGACGCTCCAAACACGGGCACCCCTAAATTAAACGCTGGCCACTGACTTTATGGTCACATATGTGCTGTTTCAGAACTAATTATCTACCCTGATATGGATAAGAAATTACATATTCAAGGACAGCAGCAGCCACAAACTGAACCAAGTGTGGAGACACGCCAAAAATTTGTTTGTAATTAACAGCGCAGTTATCATTATTTTTTGACGGGGAACATCAAACCGCCCATAAGTCACCAGAACACGGAGCTAGACCCATCTCTTAAGAGAGGAATCTGATTTCAAAACTCCATAACAGAAGCATGCCAGCTGGATCAACCAAAATGACACGACTGTCTTGCTTATTTCTCAAGGCAACAAGTTTGCAAAACGATTCTCCTAGCAGTGCTTATTGACACTAACATTTAAAAATATTTTTGTTATTTTTACTTATCCTGCACGTGCAGGTGGGAATCCGATGCAAGTATAGCTGAAACCCATTCTCCAGAAGCTTTTCAATCTTCCAGGAACTGCAACTGGTGTAACGTTTACTCAGTACAAGCTAACTTTGAGGTTTTATGTTGTTATTGAAATCAGAACAAGATGTGAGCCGTTAATGGAACCTTTTGTGTGGCGTTGGCTCCCCGAATACTAGAATTCATGGCATTTCAACATTTTATTCGTACAATTTGCAAGTTAACCAAAAATTTGGTTGGATGCAGAAAGTTTGCTAATTTTGCCAAAGTCATCAGTGGTTTTGGTACATCCCATGTAAGACCTAGTTTCGCCCTATTTCGGATTAACATTTCGAATAACAATTGCAAGTCATCTACATTGAATGTGAAAGTGTTCCCGATTAGAATCTTGCTTCTCCTCCGGCTGGTATTGTGACACTGTGGTGCAAAAATCTAAATTTGAGGTTTCTTCGTGGATTCGGAACGCATAAAAACCCTGTGTTTAACCGGAACTGTAAAATTATCGTCACGAATAACAATGTAAATGATGACAAAAAGTAAAACTGTTCATTGTGTTGAGTTTAACAATTTTGTGAGAATCAGAATCCGACTGTGTGCAACCTACCAGGACAGATGTTGCGTGTGTCAACCCAAAACTAAACTGAAGTTTTGTACCCATAGTGCATCAGGCGAGACAAAGCGGGCTTTGTAGTAGTTCTTAAGTATTAGGATACTACACGTGATATTTGCTGCATAACTAACAAATAACCAGCGTGTTTATGTTTGCGGCATTTTAGCTGTACGTTTAGATGACACGGTAAAGCCCAGGTACGACAAAAGCCAGAAGAGGCTGGATGCTCTTGGAACATGGGATTTCGTAGCTATTGTACGCGAGAAAATAAACCGTCGACTGACACAGAACACTTTTAAACGAGAAAACCAAACGTACACAAAAAGTGTCAGTACAGCTTAGCTTGGAACACAAGATTGCTAGCTTGACCACAACGCGCAGAAAAACCAAAGCAAATCACCTCTGTGTTATTACATATTATGAATTTTCTTCAAAAAGTATGTCTGCTGTATTATCCTAATGTACATGTTACAGTGTACAGCTTAACTTTTAGATGGGCCCCGATTTGTTTAGTTAAAGCCAAATCAGAAACAGGTATCCTCTAACTCCGCTCATTTCAGATGCAAAATATGTTACCGTGCAGTCAATGGCGGCAGGTCTCGGTTAATTAGCTAATTAGACCCCTATATAACGATAAAATGACTGCCTAAAGTGTAAGCAAAAGTTAGCAAAATATACCTTTTACATAAGGTGTTATGGACATACCTCTTCTTTATTTGACACCACAACATCTTTGTTTGATATACTTGACCCTTTGTGGCACTTGTAAACTGTTTTCACCATCATCTTCTTTTTCCCTGTTAATATCAGCCACGATACTGTACAGATTGCTTTAGTGAACTACAAAACAAGCCTATTCTTCTCGGGCTCAGTTAGACTTTGCAACTTTTGCTGAGTGACTGTTGTAATTGTCGGTTGGATATCATTGGCCGGCACAACAAGAACAGAAATTTTAGCTGAAACCACCAAACTTATCCATTCACATCTGTGGGTTAATATCGCCATTGCTGAGGCTTGCAATACCAGAAAAGTAGAACCTTCTCTTCTTATTGTGGTGTCTCAACGGAATACGAGCCTGCGAAAGTTTCCGTTGTAAACTGCAAGGCCACTTTTTTGTATTGTTTACCTAGTGGCATTATATCTGACCCATAGCTTCGTCTACTGTGAGAACAGAATATGAAGCACACCGGCAGCTAGATCAAATACACTTTAAAGTTAGCAGCCTGATTCGTGCATTGTTTGCTGTTTAATTGAGTCATGAGTTCTCCCATTCGTAAGCACTCATGTTGGAAAACACTCGGTCCATATCTCTAGCTTTGATACTTCCCAAACGCTCCGTTTCGCTGCCTTTTGATACGCTCATTTTCCTACCTACGCTGTCCACTTCAGTTACTCCGGCGACCCTTCAGCCCGGTGCACTGTCCACTTTTTGCAAGTTTCTAAACCATAACCCTTGTTTGTCCAATTTAAGTCCTTCTTCTTCATCTGATCTAAGCCCATCTTTCCTTAAAAACGAAGTTAATAGAATCTCTTCCAACAAAATACATTCCTTGTTCTTGTTACAGTTTATCTGTGCAAAACTTATATACAGTCTAGTTTTGGTTTCCAAAAAACACCAATCCAGAGCAGCTTTCGTGAACCCGCGTCATCTGTGGCCTAGATATAATATCAGATCAACCGTCAATGGCCGATTTTAAAATACTGCGGTGTGCTCCATATTACAATGCGGGCCTAAAACCTTGCTGGTGCGTGTCGGGGTGGTCGAAAGACTTTCAGTTTCATTTATCTTTCCTATGTAAAGTCATTAGGACAGTCATCGATTAGCCGCTTCTTGCCTTTATCACTCTCAGAGAGTTGAATACATTCCGTAGAACAGTTCCTTCCAGCCGAGCTAACATCTATCCACCTAAACTTCGCTCCACACTGACAACACAAGACTTAAATAATTACAAGGGAAGCAAGTCTGTTTTTCTCAGACTAATAACCATTCTCACTAGGTCACCTAACGGCACGGATGTTCTCTTAATTTCTGAACCGAAACCCTTAACATGTGGATTTGCCAAACCTGAGCGCGGAAAGAATATCCCCCGAAGCATGTATAAGTGATGTCGACTTTCCAATCTAGTTCACTGGAAATCACAAGAAAGCACCCAGTACTGCGTCTGAGCATCTAGCATCAATACACATTTTGACCTAAAATGATAATATCATTAGACAGCGAATCATCAAACGTGATGTTTCCAAAATCTTATGTGAACTAGCCTGCAGGAGCCTGAACTGTTAGACTTGAGGTGAAGGTGTTACATACACTACTCTCTTCCACACTGACTCACCAATATCTGCTCTTCAACAGCGCAAAACGCTCAGTTGATACGGGTGAAACCTTGCTCTGTGATGTCAGTGCTAAAATAGAGCCATATTTGTCTGAAACATAAGGCGCGCCATAAGCCATTCTGAAATTATATTTATCCTATTCTTAGAAAACGTTAAGCGCTTTCATTGGGAACCAGATAGCTAATTACGTATGGAAAAATGCAAAGTTTCACATTTACACACCATTAGTACCACAACTGATAAGTACTCACTGGCCCATAGGTAATTTTGAAAGCATTTATGGATTACTCTTCATATTCCCGTGCGAGGTTATAAGCGAGATGTTCAAATCTTACCTTCAGTGCATCTGAAAACTAAACGCAATCATGAATTGTCTTGGCCGGCCGTATTTCGATCGTCCATCTGGCGCGACAAACAATAGTACTTTTAAAATCCTGCCAACGCACGCAGAGCATACACGCTTTTGGTGGATTCAAACAAACACATCAACTAACACCGGATTCGCCATTCAGTACCTTCACGGCAATAATAGTGAGCACTCATGGTTCCAATACTGAAAAACGCTGAATTTTGTGTGATGATCTTACAGGAATATATGTTTGCTTGCTTAACTGGAAACAGTGAGAATGTGGGAGCATGAGGCTCATGGGTTCGAACCGGAGAGAGTTCCATACTACTCGCAATTAACGGTTGAATGACCAAGAATTATCAGTCCAGGAAGAATTCAAGCTGCGGTTTCGCCAGCTTGAGACCCAAATCAAAAATACCATTTGCAAGGTGACCCTCGTCCGATATGTGATATGTTCCCGGGGAACATTGAGTGAAGAAAAACTCTTACTTTAATACGTAGCATTCCTAATTTCACATGCATCATAATGTGCCTTGATTTCGAAATCTGTCTTGATCATCCTTCATTCGAATTTTTTGCGCGCACTAAATTTTGGAGTTGCACCCGCGTGACTCGGAAAAATGTGGGGCTGCCATCGGATATATTTGTTGCCAAATTGTGGCCTGTAGGATTAGCCTTCAGGGTTATCCTTGAAAGTAGTTAGGGAGGTGATAAAAATAGTTGAAGATAATCATGTTGCATTTGTGTCCGCCGCGGGCAAAGATGTACAAATGCTATCTATAGTTATGGGTGGCTGCAATACAAATCCAGCAGACCAGCCATATATAAACACAAAACGAAGGTCGAAAAATCAGAAAAAGCTGATATCTTGAGCGAATTTTCTAATGATGAACAATAAACGAAACACTAACTGCGCTTTACGGTTTTGTGTGAGGAGGGATGGTCGCCATTTAGCTGTGAACTCTTACCATTCTGTCCATAATCACAAGGTGACAAGTTTACGTGCGTCCGACTGCTGACCGGAGAGTAGTTGGGTACCTAAAGGACTATGCAGGCAATTGGAACAACGTTGAGTGAAGTGCTGCAGTTGGTAGCCGATGGGTTGTTTGCGCTTCTCACCACTATGACCATTTACAACTACTGTTGGATGTTTTGACCGGCATTGTTGAGTAAGCGATAGATACTTTGTTTTCGTTGCAACAGGTCCTGGTGAAGGTCCACGAGTTCTGACATGTATTTGTTTGCAGCTGGTGGAAGAACGCTACAGCCACATGCCTCGCCAGTCTGCAGGGGGTGGCGATGTTATGAAGGTCGTCGGAGGTCCTAAAGGTCTATGAAAGGCATACGACCAACCGGCTTGAGTAGGCCTTTTCAAAGAACCACTGTGTGGAACGTAGACAGAAGCTCTATACTTCACTGGTCAGAGGTGCATGGATAGCAGTCGTCCGGTCGTGTACGCCTTTGCAGAAAGCGAGTGGTGTACTCCTGTACGAATATTGTTCAGATCGTGCAGACAGAATGTTGGTGGCCGGTATCGGGAAACGGCGCTCGTAGACGGCGCATGGGTAGACGGTTAGAGTTACTTGACGCTGTTTAGTCA
The DNA here is from genome assembly GCF_000715545.1 of Opisthorchis viverrini. Taxonomy (NCBI): domain Eukaryota; kingdom Metazoa; phylum Platyhelminthes; class Trematoda; order Opisthorchiida; family Opisthorchiidae; genus Opisthorchis; species Opisthorchis viverrini. The sequence continues at coordinate 173,752 of NW_008751740.1, forward strand.
TATTCCTCCATTTTCACATTTGAAAAGGTATATGGAAGCACATTCATATCACGTAACATTCGCTTCTTTCATTTATGGGTACCCTATGCCGGTATGTGGCACACTATACGTGTTGCTCGTATAGGCAAGGACGCACGGTGATTTCTCGCTTCATAACATTACCAGCATGCACATTTTCCCACGGCCTGTCAGAACTGAGTCGTGCGGACCCAATGTTTATCTCTTATCCCACGGCCCACTGGTCATCTGCCACCGATACATGTGACGGGATGGGGTGCTTTGTTTTGGTAGTGTTCCTAACGACTTTCTTAAAAAAGTGCCATCGGTCGCTTGAAAAAGCGGCCATTAACCAGGGGATCTCAAGCGAGCCATAGAGAGTATCCCGGCAAGTCGAGTTGGTCGTGCAGGAATACGAAATGCATATGTCCTATCACCGGGACTAAACACAAAAATTGGAGAGTGAAGGCTGCATTCTAATCGTGGTCCATTGAATGACAACGTGTGTATCCTCACGTTATTTGCATTTGGGGGAAAGCCAGGGAGGCTGCAATATCAATGTTTGCAACTAACAGGGCAAGACAGTTCCGCGATAACCGACTCACAGTTTCTCCTGCAAACCTGCAAGCGCACCCAGGCGGCCGACACCGAAGCCGGTAAATGCTCATGCCAGGTAAAATGGTCCCCTTGTGTTCATCTGCCATTACCTATCGATAGAATGCACAAAAACCTCACCAATTTGCAGAAAAAACTGTTGGGGATATCAATATCCCCAAAAACTTTGTATTTTTATGTGTGCTAACGAACTTCCGGCATCTTTCAAGGTCGAAGTATGAATGTATATGCATTGTCATTTTCCTACTATCGCCTGGTGATAGCGTGTCGTTGGATCGTCATAGTTTTCGTCCGAGGTTTTTCGCCTTCACACTGTCCGCCGTGCTAGGAGTCTGGATCAAGCAACGTAGCTGGGGATAGAATATTGTCACAGTGCGCATATCTTGTTGTTTGCTCGCTGCGTGATCGAACACACAGCTGCCGGAACCCCGAGATTTTACAAACATTTTTAAGCGCAGGATTCTCCGTGTGCCAATCTCGCTGCACTGGCCTGTAGCCGGTAACTGGAAATATTGGGTTTCAAAAAGATTGACGGTCTCAGGACGAAGAAGTCTGATTTTGCGGCCTTTGTATCTTGCGCACTTGCCAGTGATCGCATATCTTCACACACTGTTGCTATAATGAAACTTGCCCGCCTTTCGGTAGGGATCTGCGTGCTTTTCCCTAGTATAGGCTGCCGTGACTCATCATTGTAATGGTCTATCTCCTGGCCCCTTTAGCAGCCGCATAAACGCGATTGCAATGCTGTTTACTTGTACCAAAGCACAGACGTTCAGCACAGCTTTTCCCGGAAATCTGCGAACGGCCACATTTTTTACTCCAGCGTGAATTAATCTGAAAACCATTAGTATCTCGTATATTAGCCAATCCCCTAGAGGCTATTTACGGACAAGAAATAATGATGACCTTCCTGAAAATGATGACGCTCGGGCCATCTACCCAACTGCCTCGGGGACTTTAACATGGTATTCGAACTTGTGCTCCACTGTAACCCCCAGATAGAAAGCCATTGCATTGGGTTAAACCATATCAGGAAATCTAGCGGATAGCGGGCACACTTTGGCATCATGGCCAGGTCATTACCTCAACAAAGTAACTGACACACTTTAATCTAACTGGGCTATTCATTCCTTTGATTCTAGCTTCCTTTTCGATACTGAGGCAATGGAAACTTATTTGAATTCTAGTATGTTTGTTCGTTTTTCCTCAAGGCCTCAATACTCAGCAGACATGAGATACAACAGAAGAGACTGTGATTGAGTACATGGGCTTGACTTCGTGTAGACAATAGCCTGCAATAGTCGCACCCAAGGTGCTCACCTTGTAAGGTAGTTAATGGAATCAGTTACATCAACCACACCGGTATCATGATAAACCATCTAATTCCTCCTGTTCATCCCAGGCTGTCAACAGATCACTGAGCACCGCGCACCAAGGAAGTTGTGCAAGCGAATGCCAGGGCATGTCTAATCACCAAAACGACCAACAAAATTCAACTTTTCATGTGAACTAACCTTTGTTGATGGGTTGTTGATGTTGTAATGGGCGCCTGTTTATCTTTTGTTTAGCTCTCTGCTAGGATTGACTTAATTTGCGTTTCACAAGATGACTGGGCTTTGTGGACTCTTAGCCGCGTGTCAGCGGGGCAGATGAGCCGCACCCATGTGACTGTATTGCACGGGCGCAGAAAGACTCGTCGTTCAAGTATACTAAAGGCTTAAGTATTTTTTTCGTTTCAGAAGAGCTTGGCAAACAATCGGTAGTTTTTACTTGGGCAACGTTTCGCATATGACACAAAAGCTTCATCAGGCCAAGTGAACAGGTCACCAAATTGGCCAGGTTATAAGACAGACAGGGAAAATAATCAGTAAGTCCTCTTCAAACTAGATCAGCGTTGAGTGTCGATTAACGGCTCTCGTTGGCTAGTGTGGGTGCCAAAATCTTCAACTGATGGGTTGGAGGGATTCCAAAGTAGTTCCGGTCGCTTTTCGTTCCCTAATCTTTCACTTCAGGGTGCTTCGCTTGATGATTCACCTCGGGTGCCGCTGTTAGATTTTTCCTGGTCTTTGTGGGGTTGTGAGTGCTACGACAATTTAGTTTGACGGGGGTGAAGTCAAG
>NW_008751740.1:176800-187047 GCF_000715545.1 Opisthorchis viverrini
TGATGTGTAGTTCCCTCCCGTCCATCCTATATAGACCTTGGTACAGCCATTACACTTAGTTTTGTAGACACAGTCTCTGGTTGTGTTTGCCGGAAGGCGATCCTTCAACTGCACCAGTGCAGAGCGCAGATTCCCCCTCCCCTCTGGAAAGCTGATCTCATATTAGCCGTGTTTAGAATTCTTCGAATTACCTCCGATGTCCCTGGTTTATATGGGATAACAGCTGTCATGATCCATTCCCTGTTGGTTTTCACTACCGGTACCAACGCCCTTCGCAATTGGCGCCTAATCAAGCTGGCTGGATATCCACTATCCCGAAGTTTCTTCTTTACCCCAGTTTTGGCCGCTATGCGATCAGCTTCTTCTGTGCACAGGGCCCTTACACGCCTTAATATTGATGAGGTAATACTGGCGAACGCCGACTTCGGATGAGCAGACGAGCAGTTCAGAACTGCTCCAGTGTCGGTTGGCTTCTTGTACACTGTGGTCTTTGGTTTCCCCCGACCTTATGTGGCACACAGTCTAAAAAGGCTAGTGTAATCGAGGTTGACTCCATCTCCATACTAAATTTGATCTGTGGACTCAGTTCACTGAAATAGTTCTTAAACTCATTAACCTTGTCCTGTTTCATGACGACGAACGTGTCATCCAAATACCGCCAGAATATCTTAGGTGGGTACGGGAATCCGGCTAAAGCTCTCTGTTCAAATTCTTCCATAAATATATCTGCCAAAACCGGGGATACCGGAGATCCCATTGCTAGACCCTGTTCTTGAGTATAAACCACTGAGTCAAAGACGAAGTGGGTGAGATTCAGCCATGCTTTTATGCCTTCCACTATTTCATCTACCGCAAGCTGTGTCCGTTCTGAAAGGGTGGTGACCACTAACAGCAGTCGCTTGGCTATTTCTAAGGACTCCCCTTTTGGCACATTTGTATACAACGAATTCACATTGAAACTTACAAGGATGTCATCTGGTTCAACAGTGACACCCGCTACTTTGTTGGCGAAGTCATATGAATTTTTAATGTAAGTACTAGATTTCCCAGTGAGGGGCTTTAAGATACCGGCCAAGAATCCGGCCAGTTCATACGGTGGGGAACCTATTCCGTCTACTATCGGTCTCACCGGGACCTCTGGTTTATGGATTTTTGGAAGGCCATAAAGTCGTGGTTGGATTGCACTTTTGGGGTACAATCGATACCAGTTGCCTTGCCCTAAGTGGTTTATCACGGACCGCAGATATCTTCCAACTTCGGCTTTACTCTTATTCATTATAGACGTAATATTCGCATTGTTGATCTCCCGATAAGGACCCTCAGCTAGGTGCTGCTTAACCTTCAGTAAATAATCACTCTTGTTCATAAAAAACAGTGGCCTTACCCTTATCTGCCTTTGTAATCACTACGTTGTCCATTCGTTTTAAGGTGTTTGAAGCTCTTCGCTCTGCTGGTGTAATATTTGGAGCTCCGGGCTGCTGGGACTTAAGGACTGTGATTAGCTGTACCCGTAGCCTCTCTGCCTCCACGCTAGGGATTATTCTTCCCGCTCTTATCACCTTTTTTCTCATTGTGAAATTCAAGCCTTCCTCTGGCAGAGTGCGCTCTTCTTCACCTAACGGTTTATTTGATAAATTTACCATGCTACAATAGCCAGCAGGTGGTTCAGGCTTAGTCATGGGCTCCCTTGAAATCTGAGTCTTAGAAAGCAACTTTTCGAGCTTACGCATTTATCTCTCTTTGCATTGTTTTTCTTGGATAGCTTTCACTTCTGTCGCTTTGGATTGGAGCAACTGGAAGTTCGCGGCAGAGAGCGCGGTCTGAAGTTTTGGTTCAGCCGACATGAGTTGTGACGGATATCAGATAAGCGCCGAGTAGTCAAGTAGATCCTCTGTTTGAGGAATGACTTCGCCGCTGAGAATGCTATTCGGGCAGAAACGATTGACGTTTCCGGTGGCTTAACCAGCAACGATGTGGGGATTATATTGTGTTTCAAGCAGCGTTTATTGAATATGCGGTGGTTCTCCCAGTTTGCCTCCAGCCTTGTCAATCGAACGTAGTCACTGGACAATTTGCAAACACATGATCCGCAGTTGTTTTCAGTCAACTGGAAAAAGTTTGGAACCTATTGAGAAGTCATCGTTTCAGAAAAGACAGGCAAGGACTCCAAGACGCATTGAGAATGATCTCAGCAGAGGCCAGACAGAAAATGCCGCTGGCAGAAATCCTTGTGCAGCTCAAATAAAACTTGCAGAAAAATATAACATTGATCCGACATTCGCTCAAAGCGTTGCAGTCAAAAGGAAGCCTTAATCCCGTGTGTAATTTCTTCTTAAATACTGAAAGCTTGAAGATTGTGGAGCGGTGAAACGTTGGAACTTGATCAAAAACCCTTTAGAAATTGAGAAAAGCGACACCCGGTGCGAGTTCTTCATCAGTGGCTTGTATTCAGCTGTCCACGAATAGGAGAATTTTGCAACAAAATTGCTTTGTGATGATCCATCTTACGCAGCACTATTTCTAAAAATGGTACTTTCCGAAATGTACTTTATTACATGATATTAAGATTGGCGTGCCAAGGACCTCCTCAAAAAGAATGGAGTTTGCCCTCTTGTGGATGCCAACAAAACGACGGGTACAATCGTTAAGCCAGGTTGAGCGATGTTTTCTCCAAGATCTTTGGGTGCATTGCACCTAGCTCCTGCTTGCTAAGGGGACCGCCTTTGTTGCTAGTTCATCATTAGCGAACTGGTTAGTGGTTATTTTTTCACCCAGATTTAATGTGATGATGTCGTTTGGGCCTGGATAATGCTGTAAGCAGGTTTTAGATACTACCGTTAGGTTACTCGTGGATCTTCCGTTTTTTTCAGGCTTTATTCTTCCATGTTGTTTCATGCACTTAACCAGTACACTCTTGCCAATCATGGCAAGGCTGCACTGTAATGACCCGTTGCTGTAAGTTCATTGGGTTGATCTCTAATTCACAGCAGCTGAGCATGTTGGAAAATGCCGTTTTGTTCTCTGGATTTCCCGTAAATAATAATAATAATGTCTATTCCCAACTTGTGGGTGGTATACCGTCTGGCACGATCATGCGTTTACAGTCAGAATGGGGCATGACTGGGGGAGTTGCTGGTAGTGCGGATTCCGCGAAAAGAGGACAATGTCATAAACAGTGGGAATTATTCGATGAAATAATAATAATGGGTTTCTTTCGCAACTTGTAGGGGACAATGGTTATGAGGACGGACTAATTCAAAGACTCAGTCGGCTGACATGAAACAAAACTGAAAAACATTGCTGGCCGTGTGTGACCTTGGGCGGTTGGGTAAATGGCCGGAGCCACAACGAGAAAAAAGCGGAGGTGGAGATGGGATAATTCGAATTGGGAGAACATGGCAAGTTTAGTCTCAAAACTATGGTGCAATCTGAGAACAAGCAGACTTACTGGTTGCATTGTTGTAGGGAGGTCAGATGCAGGGGGTACAGAGGTGGTTGAATTCGAACGAGTAGACCAACAGGTTTAGATGAATGTCATAGAGGCAGTTGGGGTCATTTGAGGAGTTTGCCGTATTCGCGGTTGATGGAACGAGTAGGCAAGAGGGCTCGGTTGGGAGGAGGATTGAAACAGTTGCGGGTGTGCTATCAAACTGAGTATGACAGCGCCGTGCCATCATTGGTCTGACATGCTTCAGTTTTTGAACAGCCCTGTGATGGACGCCACATTTGAGATGATTCGGCTGGAATGTGCAGTTAATTGGGCAGCGGTATTCATTTCAGCCTGGTCGAGAAAACAAGCTGGAACAAAGCCGATATGGGATTGTAGGTTTTCTTGGTCCGTTTGGTGATCCCGGGGTTGTCGATCGTAGGCCAGGTGAAGTGGATATCAGCTAACCAGGTGCATAACTCAACCGAGGCGAGCACAACACCAGTAGCAACAAACAAGTCTGCAGTACATTTATGATTTCCTGAATTTAAAGGCCAGACTCAGAGCCACCGGCGATGGGCGATACAACCGTGCTACTGGAGGGGTGGCGGGTATACGAACGCACCATGGTGCAACGTAACAGGGTGACCCTCCCTGCAGGACGTACCCATCCACCACACGAGGTTTGCTTCTCTCATGCATGCTACCAGATCTGCAAGGTGGAAAAACATCCAAGCAGTCACAAGTACGGTTTGTGTATTATTAAATTCTCCAGCAGCCATTTTTATTCAAAAAACAGCTTAGGCATTGAACCCTGTTCGCTAGCTTTTGGTAGGTTCAACTGGCCACTGCTATTTTGGGAGTGAACACTGCATCGGCTTCGTGGATTTTTTGATAATGCTGATGTTTTTCTCCGCCGAAACCGATCAGGGTCTAGGCCAGTGTGCCAGTGTGCTGTTCAAAGAAAAAAGTCTGCGGGCGTCAACCACTATGTCTTAGATGGGCCTAAATTACCACTTGATCGTGGGTGATAAATTGACCCAGAAAGGATGCTAGTTAGTCAGCGCCATATCTGGTAGGTACGTCGATAAACTCAGCCTAAGTGTCATGTTGCACGTGTTTGTTCAACTCTGGTACACGACTTCCACCAACTCCGACCTGCTGGAGCTCCATCCAGGAGACCTTGGGATCGTTAAAGTCACTGACCGGCTAAAATGCGAAAGGTAGCGGCCGAGGTTGCCGATAAGTATCCATGAAGGACTTGGGGGCGAATGGAAATGACGCCGGGAAGAGAATCGGTCCCATGCAATGGAATCTGAATCCATTGTGTACCACATAGGGACGCGGACAGGCAACTCAACACAACTTCTGGAAAATATATCTAAACCATTCCTCAAAAATATAACTAAGGAGACACATAAGTTTAACTGGCATTCCATAAAATGCAGAAACACTATAAGTCAGAAATCCGCCGGTGAACTATCAAAAAACAGAGCACGATGCCAGACTTCGCCCGGAACGGCAAAAACGTACTAAGTACATGGGACACTCTCGGAGAAATAAACTGGAGGCCCTCCGGTCGGTGACAGATACAAGCGGCCCACGAGTGACCCGATATTTTTGTCCTGAGCCCACAGAAAACATTATTCAGGTTTGTATTCCGCCGCGGCCATCTCATCAAGTCTAACCTTAGCCTGGCGCAACCACAAACGGCTTTTAACCGGCTTTGTCCTCACGGAGAAAGACATTTGTCAATTCTTGCCCAAGACAAACCCTTCATCGCCAGGCGACGTCTACCCAGGAACCCTGAGGGAGATGTCATTAGCACTGGCAAAGCGCCTTTACCCGGTGTATCGAAGAAGGCAACCTTCCGTTCACTTGGGACGAGGTGATTTTCACACCAGACTACAAAATTGGTGGCCTACTGCCGCCAGGCAGCCACAGGCTCATTGGGCTCACTAGCGTACCGCGCAAGATGGTGGAACACATTCTGAAGGCGGATACCCTAAATCACATCTGCAATAAAAACTCGATACTTCCAGTGCAACAGACTTTCCTCCCAGACCTTCATTGCGTGACGAGCACGCCCTCACTTCCAAGGATGAAGGACTCGTACGGGGTGCCGTAAGATCAGAGCAGCCAAGAATCTCACAGAATGATTGTGGCTTTCGAAATCTGCGCATTTTGTATCCGGTAGGCAATAGGAACAGACGGACGAGGGCAGTAGGTGTTGCTTTGATACTTGTAAGGGACTGGCTCCTCGAACAAAAACGTTAATGGGCATCGCTGATTAACCAAAAGTAGTCATTATCAGCGCTATCGGTGGGAGTAGGAAATGGTCACTGATGTCAAGGCTTTTCGAAGGTACCAGCAAGTAAGTACCAAATGATGGACAAACGGACAGATACGGGCAGTCAGTCGCTGAAAATTGATCGTATAGAGAAGTAATGGCCCAGAAAACAATCAAAAAGTTAAAGAGGTCGAAAACGTTCTCCGGATGACGGTGCGATGCACCAGTGAATAACACCCTCGACCACCACCCGAAAAGCTCCGTGTTCGATCCTCGGGCGGTCCGTTTTTTCGTCAGAGCCCACATTAGAAAATGGGTAGGACTGACACGAACTTGCAAGCGCAAACATCCAAGCGCCAACTATTGACATCAATTACTACAAAATGGACACACCCTAGGCAAAACCCGGGGGAAAGAACGGCGAAAAACAAAATGGCGCTATAACAAGTGGGCGTAAAATACCTTACTAACGACTAGTCACAGCACAAAAGAAAAACAACCTATGAATCAACACGCGTCCCATTTTGACTCCTTGAAAGCATCCTACGACTCCCCAAGTCGCGCTGCGCCACAAGCCCGAATCTTACGAGATTCGAGAAGAAATTCTAAGCTGGATTCAGGCGTTTCCAACAGGTAGAACATTCCGGATGAAACCAGGCTCGGGACACTCTTTGTCGGCACCAGTGTCAATTAAGAATCCTCAGGGCTCCTCTTTGGGACCACTTCCGTTTTTGGCTTATGTCGGTTGTCTCCCAGATGCTCTTTCAAGTTTTTATCTACTTTTGCGGACGACTTGACATCCTGGGGCACCAACGCCAGCGCCCCGAAAATGGATATAGACTCCGCAAAGCATTGGTTGCTGGAGTGGTGCCTTCCTTGGAACGGAAAATAGCACGCCCGTACGTCGTTCGGAGGTGACCTAGTGCACGCCGCTGCCGTACATGGTAAGAATTGACCAGAAGCCATTACGACGGCAGATACCAAAGGGATTTACATATCTGGTTCGCTTCAAATATGTCCCTCTCAATGCACCACGAGAGATCGGTCCAAGAGGCATCCATCGTTCTTCGGATGGTTCGGCGTACCTTCCCCCGTGTTAATCGCATGCACTTCCGGGACTACGCCAGACAGCTTCTTCAATACGCCACCAGAGTTGTCTAATCTGAACGCAAGAGGGGCGTAGCCCTCATTGACCGTATCCAAATAGCCGCTATGAAAATGGTTGCCGGCCTTAAATCCATTGATTATGAAACGCGTCTCGTGTTGCTTAACTTATTTACCCCGGAGTATCGTCGCCTCCAAGGGGAACTAATATTTACTTATGCTATTTTTAAACAATGTTTGACCAAGAGGTTTTTCGCCGTTGACCCATGGTAAGAAAATTTTCAAGTTCATAGACCACAGATTCATCAGAAAGCAATCTTCCGCACTTCGGGTGGCTAAAGTAGGAAATATTTTTCTTCCAACAGCTGCTCACGCTGTATCTAGCAACCAGCCCCAAGCACTTTTGGACGATTTTTATGTGAGTTATCGTGTTGTCAAGTGTCCCACACTTAGAACTTAAAGAGCGGCGCTGCACAATTTTTCTCGCCTGTGCCTTTCAGACGAATGGACGTCACTGAACGACAGGGACAAACCCGATCCCGGGAAGCTCGATTCTGTGTAGGGACCCATTAGCCACACAATGTTCTTAGCTGCAAGTGAAGTAAAACCGTTTGCGCCAGAATGTTGCATTTTGTCACGTATGTGCTCAAACCAAGAACCATCCTAATTTACGTCCATATTTTTGCAGCTCAGCAAATCACATTGTCCACTGAAGCAATCATTCCTCTGGTGAAAAAGACTGGTGGAATAATTTCCAAGCATCGCTGAGACCTCAGGATGCCTAAATGGGGCTCACAAGTTTGGATTAGTACCCTGAACTCAATTTCCAGATTGCTTTAACCCATTAGAGACAGGTCATGGCTTTCGAAAATTCAATTCCATTGTGCGAATACTGAGCTCATTCTGAGTATCAATCAGTGATCAGAGGGGTCGAGCCGCCACAGCCAATGCGCAAACAAATGTCCTCCCCCATTTCAGCCTCTCTCTCCGGAATGACGGACAATGTTGATTCCTTTAAGATCCAACTATGTGAGCCCCCTGCTTTCTGCCCATATAAGCACCCAATGAACCTGCCCCTACTGAACCTAATGAGCTATGGACCTGCTAGACTTTAGTTGAACTCGGGTTGGAGCACCCGGCGATTCGTTTTTGTGCTCTACGCGCATGTTGGTCGGGCTGTCTGCCAGTTGTGCAGATGGTTGTTTTCCGCGTTCATGGATAAAGCCCATGGGTTAAAAAAACCCTGAATTTCTGTGGTTATAACAGTTTCGCCATTGCTGTGTCCATTTTTGGTCGCAGAATATGTTTACGGAGTTGGATACTACACGGCTGCCAGATGTAGTCGCTGCTGACGAAATTCCTGACCAGACAGAGTCATCCTATTTATTTCCATCCAATCTACCAAGACAGAATTTAGCAGGTGGGAGGGGAGTTTTCGCAAACTTTTTTGAGGAAATGGCGGGACCCGGGGCGACAGATGCTCTGACCAACCGAACGCAGTGTAACTCAAAAGAACCGAACAAATGTGCAAGGTTTGAAACTCCTTTTGCAAAGGAAGGGAGTGAGGATGATTTCTATGTGCTCAGCGACCATGGATATCCCATGCAGGCCTTTTATGATAATTTGGCGGACAACGACCTAGATATTTTGGATCAGTACAAACACTTTGTTGATCGTTCGAGAGAAAATTCAACTCCGATCGAACCATATTGCTGCACGGTAAGCTATTTTAGGCAGTGCTTTTTTGTTTGACCTGATCGTAGCTCGACTTCTTAGAATATCATAAATAGCCTCAGTGAGGGTCGTTTGAAGTTTGTGACTGTCCCTCGCCATCTCAAGCACGGATAACCAAGTCCTGTGGAGTTTGCCAAAGATGTACTGCCTATACTGCCTTCGCAACAGTTTGAGTTAAAAACATGAGATCACAGTTAAGTCGCATCTTCTTAAGTACCGAAGTCTGGCTTCGGCTGGTTCTGTTTTTTTGCTTTGAACAGAATATGACCTCCCGAGGCTTTCGCACAGTGTCACAGGAGGGCAGTTTTACTACATCATACTAAGCGGTAGTTGAATGTGTCCATCGTTTTGAGTTTAAGAGAACCTACGACCCAGCATGTTTGCAGATTTAGCTCACTAGGTCACCAGTAGCGGTTAATCACCAAACAAATGCTGGGCGTTCCATGTTTCACATCAAAGAGAATCGATTGAGGATAAAACTCCCAGGAGAACAAGTTCTAGGGCATAGGTAACATGAATCTTGGTTTAAGAATTAGCAATAGTTTAGAGGTTAGGCAGATTTTTTGGAGTGGTGCTGGGTCCACTAAACATTTTATTCGTGATCTCAGTGCGGTGGGGTTTGGGTCGGTTGGAATTCATCAAGCAGTCTTGCAGTTGACTGCGAAGCGCGGCTCTCCAAATCATACGTCAGACTGTTGTTCGGCTGTCACTAGAAATGAAAGCCGATACGACTACTGGTATCTATTTTGAAAGATTTTCAGATGTGACCATCTTGAAGGCGATCCCTGGAGTTGGTGTCGATGTTCCAGTCTTGGGAAGCTGCCCCGAAGATTCCTGGCTATAAGGTTAGCAGTGAGCGAGCTAGGCGTAGTTAGGTTTGACAAAAAACCTGGGACGTAAGTGCAGTTTTTGTAACTTCTCACAGGAATAAAGTATATGTTTATTGCAGCAAATTGTCCGCAGTAGGCTAGGCTGAACTCGGGATGGTGCAGTGCTTGAGGCGCGAACATACTGACAGGAAGGTCCGTGGTTCTAACTCGACCTCTTCATCTCGACTGCTCCTCTCTAGGTCTGGGCAACCTGGCAGTCTCCCGGCCCTCGTTCTTCCTTCGGGTGATATGGTATTTAGGTACCGAAAGGATGCCACAGGTGAACTATTATATTTTTATTAGTAGGTTAGGGTTTTCAGTCTTCGGATTGGTTTACTTGTTCTCCTACTCTAGGTTTTTCTCGCGCTTGAGCCATGGGCTGTAGGCCTGTACAAGTTACTCAACTTGAAATCCGGTGTGAGCTATCTTACTGGGTTGACTGGAGTCGCATCAGACGACCTCGTAGAGCGACGTGTCCATTGGGTGTTCGTTTGCTGCCTCAGCATCATCATCATCATCATCATTGTCAGCTGTAAGAACCGCGTACTCGTCGTACACTGGTTGTAGCTGCCACAGTTTCGTTCACCGATGATTGGGGGCGGGTAGGTAGCTGCGCATTGCACGCGCGAGCTGGTAAATTGGTGCATAAATCTAGCACTGTCAGTGGGTTATCAAGTGGGGGTGGGGGGTGGAAAGGAGCTATGCATTGAAGGCAATAGCTTTGATGCATGAGCGCCATTGAGGGCGCGACTGGGCCATGTCTGATAATGTCTCTAGCCATTGATGTGGCCCGTCTCGGGGTCCCCATCCAGGAAGACGGCAG
>NW_008751740.1:189926-203339 GCF_000715545.1 Opisthorchis viverrini
TCAATAGTCTGACCTGCTCGGTTGCAGGGGGTTGGCCTAACCCGAGGGCGCAGGGAATAAGGCATTACTGTCTCATACGTGATGCGGCTGCACACAGCAGGTGCCTTTTGAGCAGCACCGGGCTCTTTGGTTTTAAAAGTATTTCGACCGTATCGGATAATGCGCCGGCGGTCACGGTCAACCGTTGGGCGATCGGAGTGTGCGGTTTTTGGGGTCGACCTTTTCTAAGCCCTTCCTCGGGGGAAGGCAGCATCGCTGCTTCCATAAATATGGACATGCTGGTCGCCTGGGGGAAACACCTTACTGCCTTCACACTCCTGTCGCAGAGGACAGTACGACTTTACCCCCAGATCGCCGCATACCACGACTGCTCGTATTACGGGGTCTCGCTGCTCTTGGTCTGGCTGCTCCCCTTTGGCCTTCCTGGCATGGTTGAACCTTGTGGAACGAAGTTCCAGCCAGTGTAGCCCGCGGGATCATTGCAGCACTGAAGCCCGACTACCACGTCAAGGTGGCAGCTTTAGGTCGGGCCTCAGCAGCATAGTAGTGTTTTGTTGTGTTGGTTGACAGATTCCCAGTCTATCCGTAACAAGAGTACGTAAGTGGGGAAGGAAGCGCGGGGGTGGGGATACTGCCATCCAAGCCTGCGTCAAGGTGGCAGCTTTAGGTCGGGCCTCAGCAGCATAGTAGTGTTGTGTATTGTTGGTTGACAGATTCCCAGTCTATCCGTAACAAGAGTACGTAAGTGGGGAAGGAAGCGCGGGGGTGGGGATACTGCCAGGTTGTCCAAGCCTGGACAGGAGAAGTGGTGATGCAGAGGTCGGGTTCGAACCACAGACCTTGCGGTCAGTAAATTCGCGCTCTAACCGCTGAGCCATCTCTCCTGTGATTAGGCACGAGTTAGGATGAAATGTCCAAGATCAGCCACAAGGCTGAGCCATTTGATGCTCCGCCTTCTACAGCTGCCAGCTTAGATGGACCGTCACCCTAGATCATTCATTAACAAGGCCTCAATCCAGTGACAAACCGTCTCTATTCCAAGAGCTCGAATGGTTGATGTAGTTGAACGTCCTTTTACTGTTAGTTCAGGGAACAATATTCCCCTTATTTAACCTCACTGACTTTTTCGAAGAAAGTGAACAAGTGTTGTGAAACAAGCCAGGCTTTGGAAAGACGCTGGCTCCAAAGGTTACTTTCCGCCAACATAGCATATGTTAGAATGCGCTTCACAGCCGTACCTCTTAGGCTTACTGGCCCAGAATTTCGTCATTTTCATCCGTCTAATTGTGGATGGGTACGGCAGTCACGGTAATCCAGGTGTGCTGTTATCACTGTCCCACCACAGCATGAGTATGAGAATATCCATGTCCTCGCTCACAGAAGGCTGTTATCAATGGATCTTCACTTGGATCCTATGACCGCACCTTCGAATGCGGGTTTATTGTGAGACGCGAACATATTGGTTACGAGCTATCAAATGCGAAGGCAAAAAACTCATTTGAACAGAGCCTTTAGCGTGCTCCCGAGTGTTCGTAGACGTCGTTTGAATATTTAACATAAACTCAAATTGCCACGGCCTCTAATGATGTATCAGTCTCACTCGTCAGTTTGCCGGAAAAAAGACAAACTTTGAATAAGTTGTACTGAAAGCAAGTATATTGTTCTGTGATATGGAACTCAACCGAATCAGACTATAAAAAGAGTCAAGAGTCCAATAGGATGTCAATGAGTGGTTGAAATGTAGAAACAAGGTTTCAGTATACAGGGCAGATTGTTAGCAACGTGGATTTGTTTGTTTGGAGGCAGTCCTCCTAACACATGGTTCAATCATCTCTATTCAACCTTCGATCAGGACGGCGCTTTAAACTAGTATGACCAGATATTGCTCGCAAATTCCAACAATATTGTACGCCATTACACCAACAGACTAGACCTCACGAAGTTTTCCGAACTGGTGGGACTTATCCTCCAAAGCACCACAGACATCAGTCTTCCCGCTCCCCTATAGTGTACAAATGCGTCGGACGCAGTTGAACTCCACTATACTCTGTCGATCTCATCAGTTGCGATCTCCGAATGTAACACGGAACACCAGGTTTCTGCTTGCTCACTTTTCCTGTTGTGAAGTCATCACCCTGTTTTGGTGGTAGAACCCCAGTACTGCAGTGACCCTTCACGCCACGATGACTGGAATTCAGTTCTCTAAGGTTCATCCATGCCAGGAAACCAATGGAAAACAGTCTCAAGAATTGATGCAAGTCTCTGTACTTCAAGAAGTGGTATTCTACGACATTCTCCAGCTGGTGGTCGGAATCTAGTGCTGCAATGATCCTGTGGAATATCACCATCGGCAGCATAACCTGTGTTCAACACTGATTCGCCGCCGCTGAAATCACTTGAAGCTTCAACAATACCAGGAAGGACAATGGGATGCAGCCCAACGAAGAGCAGTGAGTCACCGTACTGCGATAAATTGTATTACGCGGCAGTCTGAAGGTGAAGTCTCACTGTCTTATGCCATGTAATTGTGAATATAGTAATGCATTTTCTTCAGGCAGACGCCTGGATGTTTCAAAGTGCGAAGTCGTACGTCAGAACACACAGTCTCTGACCGTGTCCATTTCAATTCAAAGAAGCACTGGAGATTATGGGGAATTCCACGTACCCCTCATGCATCACCGAGATCCTGGTTCGAATGACCTCTCATTCACATTGTCCAACAACAGGGGTAAGTTCTCAATCGGCACTGTTCTGATCTATAAGTCACCATTTGCGAAAAGGAGACTGCACCAGGTAACTGGAAAGAATCGGTGATAGCGCCTATTTCCACAAACAAGGCCCGTAATTAGTTCGGCAATAACGGGCAGGTCAACTTGGCTCCAGTCATAACGGGACTCTTGGCGTCAGTTCTTCGTCGCCTTATGGTGGCTCGTGAAGCATTTATTCAAGAGCAGCAAGCAGGATTCCGGCCTGGTAGAAGTTTCACCAAATCCTCATACTTCGTCAGCTGGTAGAACAACGCCATACGTATAAGCGACCAACAATTGTACTATCCTTGGATTTCACGACGCATTTGACTCGATTCAATGGTCTGTTTTACTTGACATGCTTTTCAGCATGGAATATCCATGTAGTATGTGGACACATTAGGTTCGTTGTATTCTCATGCTTCCGGGTTTTACACAAAGTGGTGTCCGTCAAGGGTGCCCACTTCCTCCATTTCTATTTAATTTTATGATGGCCGTAATAGTGAGAATGGTGGAAGTCCTTCAAAATCCTGGTGTTCAAGTGGCTGGTGACGGGAACCTTGTTGGTCTGGAATATGCGGACGAAATCGTTTTTGTTTTCGCAGAGGAGAAGAAAGGGCAGGTGTTTTTGGACGAAGTGGTTAGAGTCATCGCGTCCTTTGGTATGCGCTTTGCACCCACAAAGTTTAAGGTCACGTTTCTGAACATTCACTGACCACGTCACTTACAATTCAAGGAGAGGCACTCGAAGTTGTGGAGCGTTTCAGGTATCTTGGAAGTTATTAGTTCCGATTGTAGTGTGACAGGTGAGGTCATTGCACAACCCTTTAAGGCTCGGGTGGTGTTTGCCAATTTGAGACATCTGTGGGGTCCAAACTGCATATCCTTGAGTCTCAAGGGATGTGTGTATCAGGCTACAGTACGGGTGCTCTGTTGTAGGGATTCGAGACGTGGCCTCCGCGAACAGCGGATATGAAACGTCTCCAGGCCCTCGACAACCGTTGTTTCGGAATCGAAGCTAGTGTCAGCTGGTTCCAACGAGGCCGCAACGAGATAATTAGAAAACGAGTTTCAGGTTCTGCAACGGGGAAGAATGTGTCTAGCAGCAGAAGCTGTGTTGGCTTGGTCATATATTGTGCGAGCCGAACCGTCGTTTGACGTCCACCTCAGAGTGGCGCGAGCAGAAAGGTGGTCAGTCATTGACCCGAAAGTGTGGGGGGTATGAAAGGGATTACAAAAACTCTGGGCGTTTTCCGTGCGATCCGCCTTCCAGGATGAGGAACGCCTGATCTCCCCCTGTGTACGGCTGGTGAAGCTACAAGATATAGCAGCTACTCGATGTATATCACGTCCCTATTTTTCTATTTTCTGTATTTTTTTCTATCCAGATTGCCTGAATGAGTGTCTGGAAGTGTAGGCACCTGGGAAGTATTGGCAAAGACTGACACTAAGTTTCTCCATTCACCATAAGGTTATCACACAAATTATGATTGTACAGAAGGGGAACATTGGCCTTGAACACTAATGCTATGCTTCCGGTGATGACGATTATAGTGACGATGTTGAAGCTACTAGCAGCAAATGGTCATGCTGGTGGCCTCAAATCCCTCAAACGCCGACTGAAAAAAATCGTTCAGCTGCAGCACCCTTTCGGTGCCTAGCTGGCATACCTCCCAAAGGAAGCACGAGGGCTGGGACACTGCTAGGTTGCCCAAGCCTAGACAGGGGAAGTCGAGAGGCAGAGGTCGGGTTCGAACCACGGACCTTCCGGTCAGTAAATTCGCGCTCTAGCCACTTGGTCCATCTCGCCCGACTGATGGAGAGCTGTAGGGTTAACAGAGAGCGGCTATGAATAACAAAAGCCCACAAAATTGAGAAAACATTCGCAACGGGGAACAATCGCACCCTGTTCTAACTAGCCCGATCAGCTCGTCCGGAGAAGGTAGGTATTACCGAAACGATCTCCGGAAAGACTGAGACTCTTATTCATTCCTAGGATAGTCGTCTTAAACTGGGGGTTAAACAGCTGATTCCCCCTTCCGGGAAGACCGTGTTAACCGGAGTGGAACCTTTACGCCAGTCCTTAATCGGCAAGTATTCCAGCCCTTGTGCAACCTTCGGGTAGCACCAAAAGGGTGCTACAGCTGAACCACTTTTATTTTATATTTTATCCGCTTCTAACATCTCGGGGATCGAAAGTCCCGGGGCGATCGGTAATGGACATTGGGTACATTGATAATATTCCTGTCTTTTAGAACTACTTTAAATAGCCTATGTAATTCCGCTACCGATCGATGCGGTAGGTGAGTTCGTCTCCCTGGGAAGCTGTATAATTCCCAGCGGACTGGTAAAAGACTTAATCGTTCCCCGAATTGGGGAAGCCAGGGCAGCGTTTGTCAACTTCCTACATTTGTGACACCGACGTGATATCAGCTTGGTTGTCCGATCCAACCTGCTTTATGGATCAGAGATGTGGTCGCTGCATACGAAAGGTATTCGGAGACTGACCATCCGTAACCTGAAAGCGTTGCGCGTGTCTGGTGTGGAGACCAAATCATTAATATTGGAGTACGCCAGATAGTTTCCAAGAAAATTCACCCCCTAGATAAATCAGCTGGTTGCACTCCATAGGTTACGCTGGTTAAGCCATGTACTTCTTATGCCTCGTATAGTCCTCTTCACTCAGCCTTGTATCAGAAACGACCCAGGGACGGTCCAGAACATGACTTAGCAACGAAGCATGGTAGCCACCATTCAACTCTGTCGTGTTGGTAACTGCCGTCTCCCCCGATGGGAATGGTTGGTCATTTTGACATCTGTAATTTTCGCGCAGCCGATAGTTTTTTTTTGCGTCAAGACTACAGCCTTCACTGCGCAGCTCTCACTTCCTGCCAGCAGATCAATTTAACGTCAGTGGATGGACTGAGCCGTCACCAACGCGTGGCTCTCAGTTTCCTATCCTTATCCTCGGTCAATGAAGGTGTAGCAGCTGGAACCACCACACATCTGTACGCGGCTTGTGAGAAAAAACTGAACTGAACAAAACTGCAGTCTAGAAGTAAAGTCGCGAAGAGGCTGAACATTATTGTTGTCTAACGGTCTGCGTACTTCAGTAACCCATTGTAGGACGCACGTTTATCAGCCACCTACCATCCTACCAGGTTGGCTAATGGATAGAGTTATAACGATCAGTTTCTCCTCGCCTTCCCGGTTTGAGGTTGGTTCATGTCTGGCAATTTCCCCAAACTTTGGGCTACTCGAGCAGTCTCACGCCAATCGCCGCTGCCTTGCAGTCAGGCTTTTGAGCCACACGTCTGTCTGTTTCCGGTTATAGCCCGTTATATCGAACTACGCTGATGGACGCGCGTGCACAACGGGTAATAATGCCACACGGTTTGGGATGAGCCATATGTGCGTCCACCTGAACGCCCTGCACCTGGTGCGAACCCGTGGGAATAAAGCTGAAAAAGTGGACAAGAGGAGCTCGATATAACTCAGTGGTTGAGGCGCGAATTTACTGACGGGAAAATCTGCGGCTCGAATCCACCCTTGACATACCTGTTACCCCTGTCTAGACTGGAGCAACCCAACAGCATCTTAGTCCTCGTGCTTCCTTCGGATGACATGGCACGTGTGTACCAAAAGGGTGTTACGGCTGAACGATCACCAACAGGAGGGGACGGTTTTAAAGTCGGTGGCTTATTTTTTTATTTCAAGTTGGTACAACTGAACAGTTGGGTCTCACAATTGATTCAAAGGGTCATCTAATGGGCCTCACCAGTTAGGAGGGGCATCGTAGACATAAGGGCTAGCTGGTCACCATTCAGCTAGGTCCGTAAAGCAATGGTCACAGAGTTATTTCTAATTCTAATAATAATTATGGTGGAATGATGGTCCAGCCCTAACACCCTTTCGGTGCCTAGCTAACATGCTACCCTAAGGAAGCACACGGTCCGAGATACAGTTAGATTACCCAAAACTAAACAAGAGCAGTCGAGATACAAAGGTTGGGTTCGGTCAGCAAGTTTTCCCTTTAACCGCAGAGCTATTTCGATTTATTTCTGGCACCGTTGTGCTCTGGAATGTCCACTGCATTGAAGCCGTAGCTTGCTGACGGAAGCGAGCAGTCTAGCCCGATGGTATCCACGTCGGATAGACTGAATGACGTATTTCCAATAAACCGAACCCCGAATACATCCACATGGCGTTGTGGAGTTAGCCATGTTTCGGCGTGATTCTGTTCATACGTTGATGGTCAGTACAGGTCACTTCTCGCACCGTTTCAGGTTTTGCTATCCGGTGAACTAAAAGGAACAAGAGGAATCTGGTATACTCATTTTATCCATCGATGTTTCGCCGACGCATCACTGCTTTTGCTGGTGACCAACCGAACCAATGCGATCAGCACAAGCACGACTATGGTCGCTGCCGTTCTAGTTTGTTCAACCTCCATATGCAATAGCTCCGCCGATGCACTTCCGTTTGGCATTCTTCAGCTCTCTGGTTCCCAGCTGGCGGTCACTGAATTGATGAACCTCCGTTTGTATCTCTTCCCCAATATCGTCCTCTTTTGATCTTCTGTTTCCCACTCATGAAATTCATCGTTGTACGGCAGTGAAGCATCGGTGTTGAACACTGATGTCATGCTGTCGATGATGATGAATTCATGTCGACCGAATTATCCAGATATCCAGGCTTTTGTCTCCCAGGGTTCCTCCTTAGCTGATCTTACAGAGGCTACTTCGGAATCCCGTTCCCGTCCATTCGGAAAACATGCCCAAGTCACCGTAGATGGCTGAGTATATCATGGCCTCCACTCCGACAACCACCTCGTCAGAAGGCGTACGTGTCCGGCACTCGTTCAGTACAACGGACACATCGCCTCAATCAGTGTGTTGAGAGCCGTTCAATTATCGGAGGTTACACCGGTTAGCCTTTTAGGTTTTTGCGTTCAATTCGTCCGTCCCACTACTGTCAAAGCTAATGCAACCTCCGAGATACACGTGGCCTTCTACAAGTTGCAGTGTCACTCTTTGAATTCTCAAAGGCATTTTAAAGGACTGTATCATCTACAGCACAACTTTTCATCTTGTGGACATGAATAATACTGGGTCTTTTTGTTTTTACTTAGGTTGTTTGAGCTTATTCGGAAAGAAAAGGGCGTCCTATAGAATTGGGGCCACCCATTTGTGATTCTTGCAATCGAAAACACAGGCATATATGCCTCACGCCTCGCCCCCTATATTGTGGTAGATAATTTCAGCACGGAGAATCCAAATACATTATCAAACGGGGTTCCTATCAGGCAAGTACGTAGGCCGCGTCACATACTGCCGACGAACAATCGCGGTTTCCCTCGACTTCAGAAGAACTCTAGACATATCGACTCGTTTTCATATAGCCGGTCAGAAGGGGTGCCCTTCAAGTTCATAAACATTCTTCACACCGTTGATGCTCTATAATTCTGGTCTCGTTTGGATGCAGGATGAACTGTTTAAAAGTTTCCTCATTACGAGTGAGGTTCATCAGTGTCTTCCACTCTCGCCTCTTTCCGCTCGATTTTGTCGTCGACGTCACTTCAAGAGGCCGTGAATATGGGTATCGAAATGGTCCTGGATTATGCAAACGACATTGTTTTACTAGCTAACGATTCCGTGTCCACACAACCCACACTAAACAGAACATCGGTAGGTTGAAATGCTTCTTACACCAAGGTTTCCCGACCTCTTGTGCTGATTTGAAATGAGTTTGCTGATGGATCAACATAGCTTGAGAGTCACGTAGGCTGCGATTGCACAGTGACAGATAAAGTCAGTGTACGAACTTTCAACGCACCAGCAACTTTTACCAACTTACATAATTTATGGTGTCGGAGAATAATTCTGCAGAATCTGAAAGGTTATATACATATACGTATATAATGTATACATATAAGACTACTTGTGAGTGTGGTTTCTGTGTGGTTGCGGCACTTAACTGCCCCTATCCAAAGAACCTAAATCTCCAAAAATTTGATGGCCGGCGTATCCGTAGCCTAGAAAGACTCAACTAGCTGTATTGTGTACGCAACCAAATGTTGTCTTAGCGTGTACTTGGTCAGAGTTCAGATGCAGCAGACAGAGCTCGTCAAGCGGTTGGGGAACTAGCTGTATTGTGTACGCAACCAAATGTTGTCTTAGCGTGTACTTGGTCAGAGTTCAGTTGCAGCAGACGAAACTCGTCAAGCTAAAGCGGTTGGGGTACGCACACCAAAGAAAGCATAGTTCTCTGTCACAACCTATTGTTTGCTAAGGGTTCACAAGGGAGACTTGAGGCTTTGTGGATGATGTGACGCATCGGGGGGCATCCTCCAAAAACGGATGCATTTCAGGTTAAAATGCGTGAATAGTCTCGGACGCGGAGGGTGGACGGCGGCATATTAGGAGACTTCTGTATTCACTTTGAAAAAAAGTTAACCTAATCAGAGTTAATGGTGTATGGTTGGTCTTGCAATTAACTCGGGGTTGATCTCTCACAACATCCAGAAATAATTTAACTTTGGCAAGGCATGGATGAGCGAATCGTCGCTATCGGTAATGAATTTTTATGTTGACCAGTTGGGGCTTCTACTAACTTGTTTGGGTGTAACCACAACGAACTATCTGGTAGACTTCACCGAGTATTGCAAATCAAGAGCTTAAGAAGGACTTCCAAATCCCTTGCTTCTCAATTTTTATCGCGGAATTATTCAGGTCTACCAGTCTTTGATACACTTCTTGTACGTTGACTTCCAACACTGTCCTGGTAGTCTGTGTTGCAATAACAAATCCTAGGTTCTTTTCTTCTCCAGTGCGACGATCCCAATGCGAACTACTTTGCTAGGCTTTTTCAAGTTCGCAGCAGAACGGAGTACTGTATCTCAGAGGTTGTCCTCTAAAGTACTTTCACCGATAATATTTTGGATCGAACTCGTTTCTGGCGTATCCGTTTCTCACATCTAAGTTTTGAACTGTCTCCGCCCTAATACACACGCCACGCTGCAGCTTTGTACCACAACTTGGCTTTCATCATCTGCTGGTGCTCGAAAGTGCAAATCAGGGGTGATCTTTCATAAAAGCTAAACGTCACGTGATGCTTGACCGTGGTAAGCACACATCATTTATTCAGTAATCGTTTGATTCTAAAATGCCTGGCTCAACCGGTGAGTCCCGAGAAAACAATCATTATTTCATGATCAACGGCACGTCACTTTCCAATACTGACGCTTCGCTACCGTACGGTCATAATTTGTTTGAAAGCCTTTTGTGAAGAAAAGCATAAAGTGGGTGGCGAGGCGAATTGGTGCTAGTCCAACAATCATTGCTAGGTGCCTACATATCCAAGCATTCATTCAAGCAAACTGACTAGATGCTGACAACAAGAACACCATTGACAGCCATATCTTACAGCGTGTACAACCGTGCACACGGGTGATCGCATGAACCTCATCCTGGAAGGTGAGTCACACTGGCAGTACCCAGACTCTTCATGATCGCCTGCGTACCCGCCTACCAGATCAAGGCCCGATCAGCTCCGTGCTTGCACCACTCTGAGTAGGACACGGAGAACAGCACTCTTTTCTGTATTTGTCTAACTACACCCACTATTAAGAGGACATCAACTACGGTCGTATTGCTAACCCTTTAAATCTTCGAAGATATATTGTTTCCTTCGATATTGCTCTAGAGAATACCGCAGGTGTCGCTTACCAGTACAATGGCACTACGAATGCTTATATCGACCGATCTTCATGCGTACTTCAAGGAAACAGTGAATTTTCCCATATATTTGGTACTCTTCAGTTTACCAAAGTAATGACCATCTCCTATTAGGGCTATCCAGCCGACTGGTCCAGGGCATATTTTGTTGCAAGCTGTACAAAATCTCTTGGCTAAACCAAGCAATCAGTTGAAGACGGGAGTACAATTTAATAAATGTACGACACACAGTGATTGTTCAAGATACTGTGTTCAATCATTTCTGTCCGGGAACACGTGGATCACCCCATTCCAAAGGTTAAGCTGCACCCCCAATTACTTTGTAACACAGACGCACTGTATGGTTTCACCGCCCCGGTCTCATATTACCTGAATCACTTGATGGATTTTGAGAGTCCAAAAATAGCAATGTACCGGCTGAAGATGAACTTACTAGCTACTACGTTCTGACAACACCAGTAATGCACTCCATGGTAAAATGAGTATAAAGTGCGTCATCATCACCTCACTCCGGCTGCTGGTTGGGCTTACCACACGCAATGAGGATGTTAGAATAAAATAGCAACAGTAATAGTAATCGTTCAGCCACAACACCTGGTGAATAGCTGCCTTGCCACCCCAAGGAAGCCCAAGGATATAAGTACTACCAGGCTACTCGATCCAGCTCGAGATGGCGAGGTTTGGTTGCAGCTTAGCGTGTATTTCAATGGTCGATGTGCCTTCTATCGCATAATCTTACTACTATTATGCTCTCTTGTTCCGACTTTTGTCGTCTGAACCTCCTCTTGTATTCTTTCACTCAGGCTCCTTCCTTGGATCATCCTAGTTGGGATGCTGACCCCAACACCCCTTCCATGAGACCCGGAGGAATTACTGGTTACATGCATGGAGAATTGGGTAGTGACATGTGTATCTCCTACGTACAGCGATGCAAACCGCCAAAAATCCTGGCCAAGCGGTTTCTTCTGGGGGAAACAATCGGACGCGGCAGTTACGGAAAGGTAAGAGTGGCTGGTGCTGTTTGACGGTCAACAACTGGATGGAGATCATCTCTCCTGATTGCTAGATTTGCGGATAGGGTTCGTGGCCAACGAAAGACACATCGCATCTGAGTGATTACGCGTAATCGGAGGTGCTCGACATTGTAAGTGGGTAGCAGAACGCACACTATTCGGTTCCAGACTTGACGACCAACTGTATTAGTTAATGATGCTCTGGAGATGTCCAACTTGTAAACCATTTTGTAGCTTTGAAAGTGCTTGAGGGTCTGCCTAGGCAATTCGCTTGACTCGCGCTCACTACGCAATTTGTTCAGGTTGGTTGATGAGTCGATTGGCAAAGTTTAGCTACCCCGTCTTCCATTTGTGTTGCTGTTGTGACTTGGTGGACCATCGTGCAACTCTGTATCAATCCCTCGGCTTCCTGCTCCGCCCACTACGGTGTATCAAAAAGACACGGTAGCTCTACACAGCCCTTTGTGGAGACAAAAGGAGAATCATTACATCTGTATTTATAGGATAGAGTGTTCCACAATTTCGTGCTAGAATCGCCGTGAGGGAACGAGAAGCGTCGAGTCAAAGATGCTCGCTCCGGATTGGCTGGCATTCTGGCCAATCAGAGCATGCCTTCGTTTGATCCGTGTCCTGCACATGACACATCCGTCCAAATAATGTGATGTTCGGTTACTAGGGACGGCTGGCCTCCGTACAGTTGCATTCTGTTTTGTATCAAATGTGATATAAACCACTGTGCAATGGTCCGTAGTGACGAAGTACTTTCAGCCAAGCAGTAACGATATTCGAATCGGAAAGGAAAGTCTCTTCGGTGCTCGTGAGTGCTCGTCGTACTCAGAAGACTTTTCAGCGATTTCGAACTGGTTCGTTCCGCCAGTAGGATAGGTAGTCTGCCGGGTCTGTAGTTCCAGTTTTGGCCACGGCCCCCATGCAGATAACGGATAGGGTAACAACAAAACCAAAAAATGCCTAAAAGTTTGCTCGAATGCTAATCGCTGATCATCCATAGGCGGGACAACATTGGTAGATCACGGGAAAAAGGAAATGAATGATCACAAATATGACGGAACTACTTATGAGTAGATCAGACATGGTCATTTCAGGTTATAGTGAATTTCTGGAGCCTTATCATATCTGAGGAACGTTTGATCGTATGAAACATTCGTTGACTGGGAAATTGCTGGACGCTATAACAAACCGTGTTGTCTTGGGATTTCCGCGTCAAGCTCGGCTCGGATCTTATTGAACAAATTGAGTACCGTGTGATGTGTAATATGGAAGGTTTAGAGTTATCCCGGCGAGCATATCACAAAGACGCGCCTGTTTTGAGCAGAAGTGGCTGTCATAAAGCATGCATTTTATCTACATGCTTGTCTTTCTACTCGCCCACTTGCCGTGCTTTAGTTTACTTCGGTTAGTCTGATGCATCATATCAGTGTTAGAGGCTAAACGGACCCAATAAATATTTGCGGCATTTCAGGAGGTTTTCTACTTATATATCGGCCCAGTTTGTGCTTGGCTTTTGCACGGGTTTCCTATACTAATTTCACCACGCTTGGTTATAGTCCAAACCCGTACGTGGCCCCCAAAAATGTGCTGAAAACCTCCGTTATAAATCAGCAACATTCGAAACAACATGACGACCCTACGCGTTTCAGTGTTTCTCGACAGCTGATGTCATGAACTCGATCGGATCTTTCTAGGGAATTTAGTTTTCCAAATACCTTCATCATCTATCGGGGGCTGTTCGTTGGCGGTAGCGCCGTTCTTGGCTGTCTGCGTTGTCACGTGACGAAGTGAAAGTAAAATTCCTCTCTCTCTCTCTCTATTGTAATTCTGGTTCGGTGATTTTGATCAAACTGGAAATCGATACTGTATGACCGTGTGTGCACGTATATATATGTATATATATATATA
>NW_008751740.1:204175-224746 GCF_000715545.1 Opisthorchis viverrini
TATATAGTGTGCGTTTTGAGGAACTTAGTCTAAACACAGGTGTTTACGCAAGGTCTCAAAGAGTACAGCATGAGTGCGTTTCTCCATCGTTGCCTACGTGTCGAGAAATGTATTTGCTGTCATTGAAATCTGTCGTTCACCGGGCACAACATTAAACTCTTTGTATATTCAACATTCAACTTCTGGGTTCTGTCGGTGGCTCCTCGCATTGCAAAGACTTAGAAGCTACAATAGCCGAATCAGCACTATTATAGTTTCCATGAAGCTGGAAATAAGCCAGATTCGAATGGAAATTGCATTCCCAACCATTTAGTCGACCGGTTTGGATCCAATCTGTGGCTAGGGAAGGCTTCCTGCTAGGTTTGGTGGTATTCAACCACAACGTTCAAGTCTGAATCCCTGAGAGAAAGCATAAGCCGTCAAGTTGTGACCGAGTTTTCCGAGGATTTGGTACAGGCGATGTTTTTGGCACCATGTGTTTGTTCCATTGTAGATATCTGGCCCCCACGAGTTCCAAAACCCCGGTGTTCAAATAGCTTGTGACGAAAATCTTGTCGTTCTGGAATATGCAGACGACATCGCTCTCGTTTTCGAAGGGAAGAAGTTGCAGGTTTTTGGATGAACTGACCAAAGTCATCCCATTTTTTTATATGCACTTCGCACCTACAAATTGCAAATGGACATGTACTCACTGAATGCGCCGCTCACAATCCAGGAGGTTGCACTCAACCTGTTGAGCGTTTTATGCATCTTGGAAGTTGCATTAGCTCTGAATGTAGTGTGGCAGATGAGGTCAATCCACATATCTGCAAGGTTCGGTTCACGTTTGCTAATTTGAATCTCAATGGACGTGTGTATCGGGCTACAGTGCGGATGCTTTGTTGTATGGCTGATGATTGGCTTGTTTGAACAGCGAAACTGAGACGTCTTCAGGTGTTAGACAACCGTTGTCTCAGGACCATAGCTCGTGTGGGTTGGTGTCGGCGGATTTGTAACGAGGCCATCAGAAAGCAAGTTTTCGGTTGTGCAACGGGAACTTCTATTGAAGAATGTGTGGAACAACAGAAACTGCGTTGGTTAAGACATGTGTTGCGTATGTCGAATCATCGTTTGCCGAGGAGAGTGCTGTTTTCCATGCCCAATTCGGAGTGGCGGAAGCAGGGAGCTGGCCAACTCCTGAGCTGCCAGAGAGGTGCCGTCGGTGCTTCCAGAATGGGGACAGCAGGATCCCCACTGCGCCTGGTTGGAAACTCTGCAGGAAATGGCTGGTAATCGATGTCGACGGCATTCTTGTTGTCAGTCTCTATCCAGATTGCCTGAATGAGTGTCTGAAAGTGTAGGCACTTCGGGATGATTGTAG
This sequence comes from Opisthorchis viverrini, assembly GCF_000715545.1. NCBI lineage: Eukaryota > Metazoa > Platyhelminthes > Trematoda > Opisthorchiida > Opisthorchiidae > Opisthorchis > Opisthorchis viverrini. The sequence continues at coordinate 205,536 of NW_008751740.1, forward strand.
TAAGCTAACACTAAGTCCCTTCCCCGTCCACTTTTATCCTTTTCTTGACAATAAAGCTTTCACATAAACCACGGTTGTACGTCAGCGAAGCATCGGTGTTAAACACTGATGTCATGCTCTGTGAGTGATGCTGACGTCTTTCGGTGACTCAACCATCCTGTTGGTTCTGAATGAACTCCTCCTGATGTATCCTGAAGTTCATCTTATCCGTAGGGAGCCACCTGACTTATAGGGAAAGTGAGAAATCGCGTGCGCCCGTTGCCACGGTTGTCAGCGAAGCATCGGTGTTAAACACTGATGTCATGCTCTGTGAGTGATGCTGACGTCTTTCGGTGACTCAACCATCCTGTTGGTTCTGAATGAACTCCTCCTGATGTATCCTGAAGTTCATCTTATCCGTAGGGAGCCACCTGACTTATAGGGAAAGTGAGAAATCGCGTGCGCCCGTTGTCGAACGTTCAATTATGTTACTTGCATCCGGTCGTCAGCTAATTTGAGTGACTTTTGCCCCAGACATGATGAACGAGAGAAAGAAAATGTGGAGAAGTGACCGAGCAGGAAGTCAGTCATTTGGTAACAATTTACTGGATCACATGTGGTCATTCCCAGACAGTCGGTACCGTTTGTAAACTGGGATCAGACTCCCTCAAGTAGTGACAATGGATGTTCGATGGTATTTTTGTTGGTGACGTCCTCAATCTAATGAATGGAAATGTCATTTTTCTTCGTCCTATCTTACCAATCATTGTCTTCCTCCGGGCTGCTCCTTAAATTCTTATGTTCTTGGCTTTAGGCAATCTTCCTGTTCTCTGACTCCGGTAGGACTGTGAATCTGAGTTGATTTTCTTTCATATTCAGGCGTCGAGTGAATAATTCGTAAACAGTTTTCTTTCCAGATGGTAAGGTAGGCTCCGACCACTTTACTGGTTCATGTTGGTACTATGGTTCTGACCCGATCGGTTTGAGTTTCCTGAACTAGAAGTTCGGGACTTTTCTTTTTAACTACTAGAGAGTCAGATCCGACAAGTATCTTTGTAGTCAAACGGCACGGCTGAAGACTTACTCTGTAGGGTGCTTTTTCCAGATTGGTCCTGATGTAGCCTAGGAATCCCTCATGAAATTTTCTTCATTCTTGGATGCACGAGAGCTATTCACCGAAACGGTTCACCACATACGATCAATCCGGCATCTTTGTATTACGCACAAGGGTGCATTACAGAGATCGTCTGTATAAGAAGTTCGAAACTTTTCTTTCTAACTACTATCTCGCATTACTAGCGAATCAGATCCGACAAGTGTCTTTGTAGTCAAATGGCATGGCTGAAGACTTACTCTGTAGGGTGCTTTTTCCAGAGTGGTTCTGATGTAGCCTAGGAATCCCTCACAAAATTTTCTCCATTCCAGGATGCGCGAGAGCTATTCACTGAAACGGTTCACCACACGACCAATCCGGCATCTTTGTATTACGCACAAAGGGTGCATTACAGAGATCGTCTATATAATGATTAAAACTCGAACCCTCAAAAACAGGATGCGTATCTGAAGCAGCTCGTTGGGATGCGTATTACCTCGGGTTTCCGAGATTCGAAGACTTTGGTGTGGGCCCACACACAGACAGAAGCAAGACTGTTCGAACGAAAGCAATGTGGACGTGAATGTAGGCGTTGTTATCGAATTTCGTAACTTGGCGATTACGAAGCGGGAGAGGATGAAAAGGGCATTGTAATGATAGCTTGACATCCGGATAGGATTAGGTGAGCTCAAATGTGATGGGAGGTTATATCCCTGTCTAGGCTTGGGCAACCGGACAGTATCCCAGCCCTCGTGCTTCTTTCAGGTGGTATGGCAGTGGAGCACCGAAAGGGCGCTACAGCTGAACGACGATGACAACGGGAGGTTATGTATTGAAGGACGGGACGGGTGAAAACATCCAGTTAGCCTCGTCAGGATACGGCCAAGATTAAAACTATTTTCTATTGTATGTATGTCCTGTTTCAGTGGTGTCTGCCTAACGAAGAATAACAGATCTTTTCTGGCGACCGACAGTTCGAAGTTCGACGGGTGCCCAGTAGGTGTTTCGTGGGCTGTTCGTCAAGTGACCCGGCACGAAACTCCAGGGACCGTCGAACGTGCGATATCCGGGCTAGGAGTTTGAACACTTCACCGTTCGGCCACGGGTGGATGATCAGTAATGTGACTAACTCGCACTGAGACAGGATATAGTACCGCTCATCCTCCACTCACGAGATCCACATCACATGGTCAAATACTGACTGACTCCTTGAGTGACGACTCCTCAAAGGGAAGTTTCACACATCTTGTGAAATTGATGGTGGTGGGAGAGATTTTGTCATTTTCATCAGACAGTATTCGTATCTGGACTTGCAAAACTCCAGCCCTCGTTTTCCTTCAAACTGTAGTGCAGCTATGCACTGCCGGAAGAGTACCCTAGGCGAACTACCGCTGCTTACTATCATTGTTTAACCGTTCCACCCAGCTCTACTCTGTTCCGATGACACACTGAAAGTCGAACCTGGGAGCATCTTTGAACTCGCCTGAGGGGAAGTGACTGTCCTGGAGACTTTGCCAGAAAGCATTCGCCCTTATGTACTTCACGTCGGACAAAGGGTATCCAGTTGGTTGCTCACGCGGCTCAAGACAAACCTCATGTTGTCTATTAACCTACCTAGTTCGATGGGAAAAACGAACTCGAAAACAGATGCCAGCCCACTTTATGTGAGTGCGGAATCTGTGCAGTCAATAACCGAAGCAGATCCGGACCTAAAGTATCTTCATTTCCCATAAATATTGCATAGTAATGGCACTGTTCGTCCCGTCTTGATAAATGATGACAACTGTCGAATCATTCCGCCTGGATACGTTGTAATCCATTCGCACTATTCGGTCAGTCACTTACGATGTCGTTAGTTATGTTGTCAATTTTACCTCACGGGACGGAAGAACAACACTGCTTGCTAAACTTGTTTCGTGTATACCACGGCAATTAACCATAGAGCAATAATTCTCTTTGATCCACTTTTTCCTTCAGGATATCTCATTTGATATTCGGTTCCATGGATTATCTCTATCGTTCAAAGTTCTGTTAATCAAAAGACCAAGTGCCAATCGTCCTACAACTGAAGCAGCTTGTTTCAGGTGAACTACATCAATGCTGAATTCCTTAGAGGATTCTGCATCTAGTTCAATCATTCGTTTCAGAGTCGATCGTAAGCACACATTTGCTCAGCGCTGGTTGTGTGAAAGACCCTGTGTGTGTGTGAGTCCAGATGCTCAAATCCTACTTACGTGATTTGTCCATATAATCGTTCAGCTGTAGCACCCTTTCGCTGCTTAGCTGCCATGCCACACGAAGGAGGCACGAGGGCTGGGATACTGCCAGGTCGCCCAAGCCTAGACAGGGGAAGTCGAGAGGCAGAGGTCGGGTTCGAACCACGGACCTTATTCGCGCTCTAACCACTTGAGCCATCTTGACCCCTGTCCATATAGCAATTTCGTTTGCTTGTTTCAAAGCCCGTAACTTTTCTGCAGTGTTAAATTCAAACAGCCTTGTTACATTGGAGAAGCATAATCTATTTGGCAGTTTTGCGGATTGCCTAGCGACCCAAAACAAGTTATTCGCAGTGTCCAGTTCTAACTGGCACTCCAGGACCAACCGGGTAACAAACAGCTTTGCCATTGTTCAACCACTTCCCACGTGATGCAATTTTTCTACACTTGCTTGCTTGCTTCCTGTTCGTACCTAATCATGCTTCGCTTGTGCACACCAATCGATTCTTCCGTTTACTCTCGTTTTCTTAGGGTTCATTGCCCGCCATCTTGCCTAGTTGAGCGCCTGAGGAAACATTGCTCTCCGTCTAGTCTCATCATTGCCTGAAACACGTCCCACTCGGGCGCCGGAAAACCGTCTAATGTCTTTGGTCTTTCAAATGCCATAGTAGTTTCTTCAGAATGACCTGTGAGCAGATTCAGTAGAAACTTTTTTCTCCGATAGTTGATGAACGTTTGTGTCTTTTCCATGAGTTGAGCTGAGTAGTTACAAAAAACGTTCCGCCCATTGTTACAAGTGTTGGGACAGACCCAAGCGGACGAATAGTAACTTAAAACTCTCCAAACCCAACGAGTTCCCACCTTAACAATGTCCCAAAACGCTTGGAGCTAACTAAATCACACCACAGGGCTCAGTGGTTAGAGCGAGAATTTACTGATTGGAAGGTCGCTGGTTCGAACCCAACCTCTGGCTCTCGACTTCCCCTGTCTGGGCTTGGGCAACTTGGCACTATCACAGCTCTCGTGCTTCCTTTGGTTGGCACGGCAGCTAGGCACCGAGAGGATGTTAAAGCTGAACGATAAAATACGACGAACCCTGTAAACATGCAGTGTTGACGTCCGTTTGCTCAACCAATCGCTGAGTGTCAGTGGAGGTACTGTAAGACGGTACACTTTTTATGGTGTGAGTAGCTTAGTGTGATAAGCGGTGTATTCCAGCGTTCGACAACACAATTTTTATGGCCTCAGTTGTCCCCTGTGTAAAAATGGTTTTTCCCCAGTGAAGAATCACCACGGTCGGAAATAGCTGATTCGAAAGATGTTGAGTTCAGTTAGCTACATATTTAGAGGCGCGTTTAATGAAAAAGAGCCTGTCTGAAGTGGCAGTAACCCTTGAGTCCTTTTAGTTCTGTATATTTTTACCCAGATATGCATTTTCTGCTCAGAGCACCCCGTTTTCTCTTTCTTCAGGTAAAGGATGCGGTTGATTTGGTAACTTTACGTAGACAGGCTGTCAAAGTGATCAGCAAGCTGGCCATCCGTAAAATTCCCGGCGGTTGGTCTCAGGTTCTTCTGGAAGCCAGCGTCATGCTTCGGCTCCCACCGCATCGACACATTGTCTCCTTACTATCTGTACTCCGATTAGACAATCCGGATCGGCTGTGTTTGGTGATGGAACACTGCCTGGGTTCAGTGCATGATCTCCAAGCTGCCGGTGTTCCCTCCATCCCGGGTGAGGAGGATGAGGAATTCGATGTTGGTTTGAAATTTGCTCCTGGAGCAGGCAAAGAATCCACTGGTACAGACAACCCGCGATCTTCCATTCCCTGTCAGGCCACTTCTGACGCGCATCATAACTCCGAATCCACTCGACGTGCCCCCAAACCGAATCGCTTCAGTCGCCAATTACCCACCATTTCCACTGACATTAAGCAAGAAACCAAGAAGTTTGCTGATGCCTTCCGCCGTCGGAAAGTCTCCAATATAGAACATGGACACAGGAAAAAATCGATACCCCAACACACTCAACAGCAACAATTCCGTCGACTTCCTGAAGCGCAGGCGCATGCCTATTTTTTGCAGGTGAGCACGTCTCAGTTGTGGTGGGTTCCGTTTCCATCCGCACTGAGTTGGGGTTTCTCCAACATGTTGGATAAAAGTGTCCACTTTGCCTGTTATACTAATGCTTTTATGCGTGAGTCTTTTATCATCATTGTCGTCATTGCGAGCAACAGAGACCTCTCCTAGAAGCCCTTTATCACAGTCTTCCCGTCCACGGACACCGCACCCATGTTAAAAGTAAGTGTAACTTCGTAGTGCACTACTCGTAAGGTTGCTGAAAATTCTTCGACAGCCGAGGACCGGTTTCGCCCTTCTTGGGGTTCATCAGGTAGACGCAGTTCCCGAGTTTCCATCGACCTTCTGTTCTACTTGTTTGCAAATAAGTGTATTTCGCTAAGCGGAACCTCTTTAGGAAGGTAACACCTTACAAACGCATTGCATTTGGACAACAGCACACACACTACCGACCAACTATGATGGTCTTTCTTGACTTCAACGAAACTTTCGACTACGTGGATAGGTTGGCTCTTTTACATATACTTGACCAGCGATAGATGTCCTCGAAGTTTGTATCAGTTATTTCCCTACTTCTGGTCACCTTAGAGATTACAATGAGCTATCCGAAAAATTCCTCACAGTTACTGGGGTTCGGTGGCGATGTCCGTTCTCCCCCTATCTTTTTTGTCGCCTTGTCATTGATACCATTGAGTATATGCTTCACAGAAGGATTGGTGAACTTAAAGTATGCGGATGACGTTGTTCTTTTGACAACCACAGGTCTGTACAGACTACCCTGAATGGCGTATCGGAAGTGGTCCCCCGTTTCGGTATGCAGTTTGCGCATTTAGATTGCAATGTGTTACTTCAGAATTTCCCACCGCCGTGTATCCCTTTCCAGCTTGAGATTGAGGAGCTTGAATTTGCTGATAGATTCAGATTTATTGGCAGCTGCGACTTCCCGGTGACGTACGAAGTCAGCGAACGTGTAACTATGGTACAAGCGATATTTTCTGGCAAACAAATATCGCTAAAGTTAGGGAACAGTGTCTACAGAACCACCGTGGCAGCAGTCCTACTCTATGACTGTGAAACTTAGTCAATTTGATCTGAGGACCTTTAACGTCTTCAGATACTTGATCGCCGCTCTCTCCGTAGTTTTGTAGGCGTTACCAGGCTGTAAGCGAGTACCAGATAATGAGTCGGATTCGCTCTATCTGCGTATAGGGTTTATCTGGTCAAGTTGGTTAAGGCATGTGTTACTTATACCCGACCATCGTTTACCAAAGAAAGTCTTGCTTTCTATTCCAAACCCCTGTTGGTGAAAAGTTCGCAGTGCATAGTCGACGACGTGACAAAGCGAGACGAAAGTAGCTGCTATCAGTTAAAGAGCTATGAGATATTCGTACCTTCCTGGGTGTGCTAAACGTGGCTCTCCTTGCGCGTAGCTCGAAACTCTGCAGGATATGACACGCAGCCGATCCCAGGGGCGAACGTGCCGTCACTTCTTGGCCGGATTGCTGAGCTAACGCTCATCCGTCGCTGTGCTCAGGGCTATTTTTGTTGAGGTCCGCGGAGGACGTTGGCTCACTCCTGTCGATAACCTTTTGGCTTATCAGATGTTCGGTTACGTTTGTCCCAATTGGCTGTTTCCTTGTGGGACAGGATTTTCGCAATAAGTCCCCACATCCTTCCCTCTCCCTTTGACCCTTTTCTAGAGCCTTCTCACTCCATGGTTGTATGGCAGTTAAACACTTTCCTGCCGTTGTTATGTTGTGTATGTTGACGTCCGCCCGTGAAGCTACAATGTGAGGTCGTTAAAACCGCATTAACAAGGCAATAGCAAAACTCTTTGGCATGTCACGGTAATGGTTAAGATTGATTGATTATGATTGATCGGTCATAGCACAGCTTCGGGTTCGTGGCACGTCGCTATACCTTCGTCTAAGTGGCCTGTCGCTTGGCAACCCCATGTGACCCGCATTTGTACAGGCCTGGTCAATGAGGAATTAATCACTTTGTAGTTTCACTGCTAAGGCATAGGCTGTCGACTGAAAGGTGCGTGGCTCCTGATCCGCACTTACTTCCTCGACCGCTTCTGCATCGGTATGGCATCTTCTAAATTTTGTTTCCTCCGACGTCTGTACACCATATATTTATTGTCTGATTCCATCTGTTGGAATCGGATTGTTTCTGGTAGCCTAGCCGATGGCATTATCGAGAGGGTGGTCCGTAGGGTCTACATGACCCTCGGTTGGATAAAAGATCGTTCGGCTGCAGCACTCTTTAGGTGCCAAACTGCCATGCCATACGAAGGAAGCACGAGGGCTGGGATACTGTCAGGTTGCCCAAGCCTAAACAGGGGAAGTCAAGAGGCGGAGGTCGGATTCGCGTTCTGACCACTTGGGCCATCTCGCCTGACAGCTAGGCGCCGAAAGGGTGTTACAGCTGAGTGATTATTTATGTTAATAATGGACCGCAGTTGTATTCAGCCATGTGCACCTCTGTATGAAGTATCTCAGTTGAGAAGCTCTTCTCACGAAGACCGACTTCCGCAGAACCTTCTTCGCCAAAATACATGAGAACCCTACCTACGGCGTTGGACAAAGCCTGATCACACCATACAACCCTCCGTTTAGACAAAACAGACAGCGCTACTAATTGCTATTGTTTATCAGTATTACTAGTTTACTAATGAATGTTCCATCCTCGTGAACCGTTTCAATACGTTCAAAAAGCCAATACGTCTATGTTGTGTGAAGCTGCATTGGTAAGATGAAAATAGGCTCATTTGCCGTCCCTATCCTCGTGATAACACTAAACTACTATTGGAGCACAATGCGTCTTCTTCTGTTCATGCATATTGTCCCTATCCTCGTGGTAGCACTAAACAACTATTGGATGTTAGAGCACAATGCGTCTTCTTCTGTTCATGCAAAAGAACATCTTCGGGAGACGGTTCATTCTGCCCTACTCGATGCATCTCTCAGGATTGGCGACTGAACATGACATTGATGCAGTTTGTGGTATATCAACTGCTTTCACCTTTCTCCCTGTGACCGTATTCACACACGCACCTGTCTCTGGAGTTGGCATCTTGTTTACTTGTTGGACTGTGTCGCTTAGCGCAGCGTTAACTGAATAGGGGATGAGAAGAATTTGGCGAACGGAGGATCAGATGACGGAAGTTTTTGTATTAAGTGATGGCCTCTCATTTCGTTGGTTCACATCTTCGTGAACAGGTTGCTTTATCACGGGACTGCTCAACTTACGTGTGATTCCTGTATGCATGCATTAGTCGTAAATTGCTGTGACCGCTTTAAGTGGACTGGCAACAAAGCCGGAGAATGGTTTGGACAGTGGGTGATATTACTTCCATTCGTATAGTTTACCTTTCTGGTTGTAGCTCTTTGTTTAACTGTCTCACCCTTTTTCTAATAAAAGCTTGATGATAGTCTCTGAGCGTGGCCGATCCTGGTGATATTCGGTCAGTAAAACAATGAACCTATACCACCCTTTCGTGAGACTCGAGGGGCTGAGGTAGTGCCAGGTTGCTCAAGCCTAGATTAAGCCGTTGAATCTGTGGAATACTAACAGTGAACACTTTTTTCAGAGGGACTTTAGAGAGAAGTGTTCTTTGTCAAGAGGCTGCACTCCTCGATCAGCGACCTAGATAATCTCTCGAAAAAATATGCCAGTACCATAACTGGGTATAAAGCAAAATGCCCGGTTCTTAAAGAAGTCCATTCCCTCCACAGGAACCACTCACGGGCAGGGATTGCCTGCTGTTCCACTGGTTCTCATGGATTCTTATGTTTAGCACATACCAATTAGGTAAACGCGTCCGCCGTCCATCCGGTATTTCACAGTCGACAGAATCCTCCAAGACCTGACGAAAATCACTGTCACGTGGTGGTCCGCCACTCTATCGCCTGACACCTTAGCATGGCACGTGACCAGAGTATTCACATGACGTGGCTAGCTCAGCTAACGAGTCCTTTATTTATGGCGACGCTTGAGTCGATCACGGGCTCACGCCATTTGTTCACTTATTGTGAGAGTCACGCAGCAGGATTAAATTGACACGAGGATAGTGTTTAGTCTAAATGAAATGGGCTGTCACGTGCTTGTTTGTTGTTGTCGCTGCTGTTGTGGATGGGTGAACGGACGCCTGAGTGTTTGCATTAAGCCATGAGGTATTCGGGGAATTCGGAACGGGTTGTATACAATTGCCTGTCATACTTTTGTGTGTGTGCACACTTGAAAATTCTTTTGGTTGTAGCCAACTTGTCTCACATATTCTTTGCAAGCGGGATGGTGTTGAGCACAGTTGTGCGATTAAAAATTGTATGCCTTGGCTAAATGGTATTAGATACTTGTTTGAGAACCCTTTTATGTTTGCTTCCTTGCTTTCGTCGACTACAGGGCCGTTCCCAGTCTACTCGCGAAGTGTCTCTCTCGAATTCAGTCTCGTATCGAGCATCTACAGGAGAAAAACTGTCAATTTTCTTGACATAACGGAGGTTTTCGCGATAGACTGGAAAACAGAAGCATGAATTGAAAGGTTTAAGATGTGGTCTCTTGACAGGGGGTGCTGTTCGTCTTCCAGGATGGGACCCAAGTATCCCTCTCCATGTTTGACCGGAGACACTGAAAGATATGGCAGCTGACGGACATCAGTAGCCTTCGTGCTGTTGTTATCTGGCCAGATCTTGGTGCTTGAGGTGTAAATACCTTGGGTGGCAGGCTTGTCCTCCCTTCCCTGTTTCATTCTTCCATTACAAGGCTTTATTAAAATAATTTGATATATCTATAACAGCAAAGTTGTTGTTCTTTCGCTCGAATTTCCGCACTCCCGGGAACTGGCAGCTCCTAGGAGTTTAAGATCAAGTCGTCGTAGCCCGGAAAAATCCGGTGATCTGAGCGCAGTTCAGAATGACTGCAGAATAACAGTTGTCTTCCTCTCTCTCTCTCTCTCTCTCTCTCGTTGTTTGGCTATGTCGAATCATAAACCAAGATAGAAAACAGTGTGTTTGATGATTACCGAGTTCTACGTTTGCCTGTCGCTCAGACCGCGTGGCACACCAGTCAGTTTGAACTGAATAGAATGTGCCTCTGTTCGAATACACTTTGGTTTCAGGTTACATTATAAGGCCAACAATCCACACGCACACACACACAATATTTCAAACTCAAACCAGGAAAAGGTGATTTCCTTGTTTAACCTCATTTTGGCTTGCGTTGATTCTGCACACCGTACGGTGTCGATCAACCTATCCGTCTGTCTGGTTCGCCGCGCACGCGCGGGCAGTGGGGTTGTTGCACGTGCGGCCAATTGACTGTTCGTCTCCTTCTTTGTGGTCCATGTGAATTTTTAGCCTTCCTGTTGCGCTGTGGATGATGGTGAAATCAACACCACTGCTGCATATAAGTTTCAAAACCTCGGAAAAATACACTCATTTGCAAATAAATTTGGTTTTGAGCGAGACCCACCCAGCTGAATCTCTCGTTTATGAGGTTTTTTGCTCCTTTGCGGTTTTTTTTAAAGTGGCTGACAGATGGTCTTGTGCCCACGTGATAATCGATTATTATCGGTTTTTGTTGGAGGATTTCGAAAAATGTTTTGATTGCCAATCATTCATGTCTCGCCTGCACTCGCTCACGTCCGCCAGAAATCATCATCATCATCATCATCGACAGCATGACATCAGTGTTCAACACCGATGCTTCACTGCCTTCCGCCAGAAAAATCTATTTAGCTAAGCGGTTTCGTGCAGTTCCCCCGGCTTTTTGTTCGAGGCCATCAGTATGCGTGATTATCACTTGATATCTGCTGCTGTGAACTCGTCATGTGGATTCCGCAATAGGCTAGCCGTCGATATCGTCCCGACGCACATTGGTTTGATACAAGTATGAAAGCTGCTCGATAGGAACCCGAATACGCATAAAATGGATGGGAAAAGGCAGATAGCCAGAGTGGTGACACTAACTAACCCGTGGCCGCTTGCTAGGCAGGCAAGTGTCCTATCGGCAGACCCTTACCCACGTCACACATCTTTGTCCTACATATGTCAAGTAACCTTATAGGTCCACGCGTCAATTGTATCAGCTACCGCCTCCAGTGCGCAGCTATTTACCCTCTCCTCAAATCATGGGTGAACGAAACTGTGGCAGCTAGAAGCCTTGTGCGGCAGGTACGCGGTTCTTACAGCTGATGATGGTGATGATATACAATGATAATAATCTATAATCATTCAGCTCTAACACCCTTTCAATGGCTACCTGCCATGCCACCCGAAGGAAGCACGAGGGCTGGGATACTGCCAGGTTGCCCAAGCCTAGACAGGGGAAGTCGGGTTCGAACCACGGACCTTCCGGTCAGCAACTTTGCGCTCCAGTCACTTGGGCCATCTCGCTCAAGGATGATAAGAATGATGGGAATGAGGATGATGATGGTAAATGAGTGTTTGGAGGTGTAGGCACCTCGGATTGATTGTAGTAAGCTAGCACCAAGTCCCTTCCCAGTCTTTCTTTTCTTTACAATAAGGCTTTCAAATAAATCTTGGTTGTATGGCAGCGAAGCATCAATGCTAAACACTGATGTCATGCTGTCGTTGATGATGATGGTGATTCCTCCTGGAGAACGATGAGTTCACTCCAATAGTGTCGCAAACCACGGTGAAAATACTAAACGTCTCGACTAGCAGCTATTCGGCACTGAGAAACGGATTTCATCTCGAGTTGTGTTCCCACTGAGAATGCATGTGGAACACAAAAAAGCAAAGTACATTTATTCCACGGCTTGTGATGGAATGCTATCGATACTTTGGAAAAGCAATGTCATAGTCAGCACGGGTGTCGCCCAGTCTGTCTGGTTTCTTATGTTTGTAACCGACCTCCGCCTCTCGACTTCCCCTGTCTAGGCTTGGGCAACCTGGCAGTATCCAAGCCCTCGTGCTTCCTTCGGGTGGCATGGCAGCTAGCCATTGAAAGGGTGCTACAGCTGAACGCACTCTTTATTTCTTATGTTTGTAAGGAACACACAGTGATGCATCGGCAGTCCTGTTGTAGGGGTTCTCAACTTTTCTTCAGCATATGATATTAATTCCTTCTTTCTAATACTCAGTAAAGGGATGTCGATGGTGAATACCTCAAACCTTAAATCACAGAAGCCTCAGCCAACAAACCTGAGCTCACCTTTCCTCTATCCTCCCGGTTAAGGACTGTTTGACTGGAAGCTTCGGCCTTGTCACAAAGAGTGTGGAGATTGCCGTGATGTGACGGGCTGCGAACCTCCGTGACCCGTTGAGCTATTCTGGCACTTGCTTATTCTCTTATGCCAGACTGGTCAAAGAATAGCGGTTAGACTAAGATTGTCTCCTAGTCCTCCAGGTTACGGTCAGGCTTTTTATCCAAAATCCTTGGTTGACTGACGNACTAAGATTGTCTCCTAGTCCTCCAGGTTACGGTCAGGCTTTTTATCCAAAATCCTTGGTTGACGGCCCTAATAGTCCTCCCGTCTACGTTGGCAAAACCAAGAGCCTCGTACAGCCACAAACTGTGTACTGTGTATGGAAGCTCAGTACCAGTTCCCCCTACCACTGTTTTGCTGTCCTCAACTTCCGTCGTATTTGGAAGTATCGCTGAGATGAAACAGTTGAAAAAAACAGGTCTCATCTAAGCATAGTATGCTCACATTCCATTGTTATCATCATTTCTAGCATCGTGCCACGGACAGAACCATAGCCTTCACATTTCGACTCATAGTTGGTGTTATGCACCACATTTATCAAACTTTTGGCTGTAAATGGTTCCTCTGATGACCTTTTCAACCGAAGTAACTTGTTGCCCGGCTCATGCGTCGTCATACCCACTCTGCGCCCTAAAATGTCTAATGTTTTGTTTTTTCATCGCAGCTCATCGATGGCCTGGACTTCCTTCATCGAAACGGTGTGATCCATCGAGACATCAAACCGGCCAACCTCCTCCTCACACCGGCCCCCGGTTGCGGTTTGGGTGATCTACACAGTGTGGCTGAATTCATGGATGCTGCGGACTCAGGCTGGTTGGATGGGAACGGCGGACAGTCGGGGTTTTTAGGGCGCTCTCTTTCTGATCTTTTGGCGGCCTCTAGAGGATGGTTGGTGAAACTCACTGATTTCGGTGTCTCTGCATCCCTTTCTGCCTTCCAGCCAACTGACCAGGTAAGCCAAATTACTGACTGAGTGACTTCTGGTTTAACGGGGTGCGAGATGGACCAAGTGGTTAGAGCTCAAATTTATTGACCGGTAGGTTCGTGGTTCGAACCCGACCTGTCTGAGCTTGGGCGACCTGGCAGTATCCCAGCCTCGTGCCTTGCTCGTGTGGCATGGCAGCTAGTCCACCGAAAGGTGCTACAGCTGAACGATAACGACAAATCATACACTACAACTGACAATAGCGTAGAAGATGACAAACCTTGGTGGCAATCGACCACTCTAACCTATCGCCTGACAAACCGTGAGGTCTCGAGGTGTCTAGTTCGCCAATTTGTTATGCACACCTGCTTGCTTGTGGATTGCAAGTTCTATTGTCCAGAAATAACCACCCTTTAGAAAAACCGCACCTGCCTTCAGAGATGATCGGCAGCATTATTGTTGATTTCGCACAGTCGAGTCGTTTACGATGCACTGAATATCGTACAGTGCAGCTAAAAAGCGTCTGATTTCGGCTTAGCCGATTTTTTTTTTTTGCCTGAGGGAATTTCGTGAACTAAGGCTCGGAAACATCTCTGGGGATTTATTAAACCGGAGGCAAGGGTAGAGTAATAGGATTTATTGTCGGCAGTTGAGCAGTCGGTGAATAACCTGGATGTTTGGACAACTCCGCTCCAAGCAGACTATTAGGGAGATGAAAGAAGTTGGATGTTGTGAGTTTTTGGCATACAACGGGGGCAATCCGCACAGTAATCATGCTGTTACTCAACTCTCCGCGAATCTCACCAGGGGCCATTCATTGACTCGACAACTGGAACAAACCTGAGAAGTGCAAATGGGTCTTTATCCGGTTTTCCTCATTATAACACTGCTTTATTGTTTTGACCGATTCATTTCCACATAGATTTTCGGTGGATCCAGTACAAACTATCGAGTGGAGGACAATACGGGGAGGATATTCTCTGTCACCGTGGTGTTTGCACTAGTTTAAACTTTCCAGAAAATTTGTTCTCGCGGTTATTTTACACCACATGAAGTTGCAAGATGGCTCAAGTGGTTAGAGCGCGAATTTACTGACCGGATGGTCTGTGGTTCGATCCCGACCTCCGCCTCTCGACTTCCCCTGTCTAGGCTTGGGCAATCTGGCAGTATCCAAGCCCTCGTGCTTCCTTCGGGTGGCATGGCAGCTAGGCACCGAAAGGGTGCTACAGCTGACTGGGTTGGGTTACATGAAGTCGCGTCCGACAGGGCTGTCTTCTTTCGCCATTCCTCTTCCACTTCGTCATTGATACGATCACTACCAGCCTCTGACACCTCTGGGGTCGAAGTTCTCCTGGGCCGTCCGCTCACAGATATCGAGTACGCAGACGATATAGCTCTTTTTAGATCTGACCCCGTAGCAATGCAAACAATAGTAGATAATCTAAATTATTCTGCCTCACGGTTTGGCATATGTTTCACACCTACAAAGTGTAAAGTGCCACTGCAAAACTGGGTGGGCTTAAACCCTAGCCTCATGCTTGAGGATGAACCGATTGAGATAGTAGACAAATTTGTTTACTTGAGCAGCTGTATCAGTCCCGATGGTCTCGCGAAAGATGATATTTCCATCCGGATAGGGAAGGCCAGAGCAGCTCCTGTTGAAAGTTAATCAATCTACGGCGGACCAACCTAGCAAGTCAATCGGGAGTCAACTTTTATCCTCCTTATGCGGGGCGAGATGGCTCAAGCGGTTAGAGAGCGAATTTACTGACCGGAAGGTCCGTGTTCCGAACCCGATCTCTGCCTCTCGACTTCCCCTGTCTAGGCTTGGGCAACCTGACAGTAGCCCAGCCCTCGTGCTTCCTTCGTGTGGCATGGCAGCCAAGCAACGAAAGGGTGTTACAGCTGGGACGTTTGCAGTACAATACCTAATCCCTCAGTGCTCAAGAGCAGGCTGCACTCCATTTCAATGGGACCGTGCCATACTCTTAGTCTATTGACTTACCAAGATATTCGTCTTTTTTGGCAGTGATGCCTCTGCCCTTCCCCGAAATAGTCTACTGAAATCGTTTCAACGTACCCTGCACGAACTCGAGTTCCCCTTTACCCCTTCTACTGGTTTTGATTCACTTTTTCAAGTCCCTAGTTTTACAAGTCGATCACAACCCTGCAGCTGCCACGGTGGCCTGTGCCACCGGCATTCCAAAACTTCCATCACCTGGGTTAATCTTCCGTTTCTTTTGCACTACTGCCTCCTGACACTCCGGATATGAATACACCTCGTGCGTTGTGTCACCTGAATGCAGTTCATACCGCGTGTTCGCTGCCGACAGCCAGCCACTGCAGACCGATTCGGGTGCAGGTGTGTCTGCATGTTGTCTCACCTTTTTCCGCCTGGTTAAAAATAACTCACGTCCGTTTAGAATCGATTGACACAGTATCGATCAACTCTGCGGGCTTGTGAAAATTTTTCGGAGGGTTGCCAGGTGCGCATCGATAGCCGGCCTTCTTGCCAATGTTTTTGTGGTTTATGGTGGTGTGAACAGAATAAGACAACCTCATGTTCACTCCGTCCCTCAGCTTGAATGCCTTTCATCACGACCGAGTTGGAAATTGCCTCACAACCTTCGTCAGCTCCCTCATCCGATGGTTGAATAGTTCACACTGGATGTTCGTCCTACTTTAGTCATCCGTAGCCGGCATGATCAAGTTTGACCCACAAAAAATTTGTAAGCACTGTGTCATTCTCCTTGCATTCCGGCTGTGATTTCATGAGCTGGTGATGTTTATAGGCAATAACAACAATGATATTAGTAATCGTTCGGCGGCACATAGCTGCCATGCCGACGGAATGAGGTACGAAGGCCTGGATACTGCCAGAACACCCAAGCCTAGACAGGAGCAGTCTAGATGCAGAGACAGGGTTCGAACCACGAACCGTTTGTTCGGTAAATTCGCGCTCAAACCACTTAGTCATCTCTAGTTCATGTTACCTAGGAGCAGTGCTTTTCATAGAAATTGATTTAGGCGAATTCCATTGTGTGGCAATTACACCAATCTCTGTCGAGATCAACTGTTTGTGAGTCATATCTGTTCTCCGTTCATGTGACATTTATTTGGTATCCTTCCGCGATCATCGGGTGATGCGGCAACCTGCGTCCAAATTCATGAAGGGAGCAAATACTGCTCCAATTAATAGAGGTAAAATGTCCAGCTGACGAGGAATTCTAGAATGAACAGAGATCTGAAATTCACCGAATGACAGTACTGCACCCGCACTTCTAGGATGAATGGTTCATTCAAGAGGTTCCGAGGGAAGACAGGCTGCAGCTTTGATGACCCATCAGTGTCTTGTCGTACATTTATAAACGACATAATAAGCTCACGGTTGATATGCTTCTAGCGACTGTCAGGCCATCGAAAATGGAGGTGGTTCTTTCTCCGTTGCTAGTGGGCGCTGGTCTGCGCATCGGCTAATACCTTTTCCACTTCTGATGATATTAATGTCTCCTCAATTGCGGGTCTATGATAGTGGGCTCTTTCGAAATTCGACCTGCTTCTCAAAGTGAAATTTGCTTAGCGGACGAATGCGTACAATGACGGCCATACGCCGCCATTGAATTCCAAAGTGGTCGTTTGATTTGTCATAGTACTACCATATGCGTGGTGCTTATCTGACTATGAACTTTGGCGTTTATTTCCTGCTTGTTCCGGTTGAATCCTTCAACTCAACGTACTACCCCTAATTCTCATTGATACGGCCATGCTTCACGGAACCGGTTAGGTTTATCGCAATACTCGTCATAGTCGCCCACTAGTTCGCCTTCAAATGCCTCGGTTCGCTTCTCTGGCAATCTGCCTCAGAGTTCTATTAAGACTGTAATTTCACATTTTGAATGCACTTTTGGTATACTGGCCTCCCAACCTGTTGATAGATTCCCGTGAGCGGTCTGTCGAGTGGGATTCCCTTATTTCTGGAACTAATTTACGCTACTATTTTGCACCAAGTAGTCAAAAATTTAAAAGAAAATCACGGTCAATCCCTCCTGGACATACCCAAACTCAGTCTGGGATGTTGACACTTTTCGGCTAGCTAGCGTATACGGATGATTTTTTAATTTTAAAAATGATTTTCCACTTACCATTTTTACCCGTCTTTCTGCTCTCCAACTCAGGTCAGTGGGGGACAGACCACACCGGCCGTTCAACCGCCCGAGGTGGCTAAAGGAGTTCAGTCTGTATTCGTGGGATCTAAACTGGATGTGTACAGTGCTGGTGTGAGTCTGTACTTCATGCTTACAGGTCGTGTCCCGTTCTCCTGTCAGAACGTGCTCCAAATATTCGAAGCGATTGCCCAAGGCGAATACACCATCCCGGGTCACGTGTCCACCCACGCCGCCCACCTTGTCCGGAAAATGATGTACAAAGATCCCAAGGTGGGTTTTTGTTGTACATCCCGCACTGGCTACCATTTCCTCCTTCCTTCGGGACTTATTTCGGTGTCAATATCTAGAGAAGCATGTTCCTACGAAATGAATAGTTTGTTGGTCCATGTGCCGACGTCAATTCTGTATTCTGTCAGTTTGATTGACGAATAGGCTCATAGATGTAGTTGTAAAGTTTTGCGCGAATTCAAATGAGTTCTAGACTTTCTGTGCGCGCCGGCAGTTTCAGGTTGCACACCGCCCCACAGACTTATGTAATTCCTGTGGTTCTCGTCACCATTCGTGACCATTTTTGTATCTGGAATTCACGACACTGTTGCCTCAAGTAGCTGGTGCGAAAAGAGTGGGTGGGACAAGTACTGCATGATCCCATGGCGTCATCTCGTTTCTGGAGGTTTCTGTCATGTTTCCCAAACACCCCCCTTCTAAAGACCCCACAGGTATGGTTTCAATGAGTCTGTGGACCGCATCTTGACTTGCTTCCCCTGAAGCTTTTTCCGATCAATCAACTAACTTTTGGTTCACAGGTGCCCAAACCATGGGCAGAACAGAAGCCAGCATTTGAGGATGTGAGAAGCCTAAATTATCATGTTTTGGTTTGTTTCAACACCCTACCCTCTTGTTTACTCGTAACAACATTAAATGTTTCGATCTCTGGATATACTAACCGCTCACCGTGACTAAGTTCGCAGGTTGTACTGTCGTGTTCAAGCACGGTCACGAGTTGAATTCACGAAACGTGTGGAGATCTATCAATCAGAGAGCGAAAAGGTGTATTACTACTTCACGCATAGTGTCTCCCGTCATATGGATTCAGCGACGGAGCCATACCGCCATCAGCGACCTATAGTGACGGACCAGATACACTGGAGATTGACAGGCATGACACCTGTAGAAAAGAATGTAGTTTCAGTCCTGAAATGCTGATTTAAAGTCATCTTTTATCTCAGGAAGTGGGCATAGAAAATTATGCATAGGAGTGTTTGACACAGGTGCAAAATCTCGAGATGGTTCAGTGGTTAGAGCGCGAATTTACTGTCCGGAAGGTCCGTGGTTCGAACCCGACCTCTGCCTCTCGACTTCCTCTGTCTAGGCTTGGGCAACCTGGCAGTATCCCAGCCCTCGTGCTTCCTTCGAGTGGCGTCATCATCATCATCAACGACAGCATGACATCAGTGCTCAACACCAATGCTTCACTGCCGTACAGCCATGACTTATTTGAAAGCCTTATTGTAAAGAAAAG
>NW_008751740.1:229877-232195 GCF_000715545.1 Opisthorchis viverrini
TCTGTGAGTGTCGCGCGGACACCCCCCAGTATAGCTCAATGGGTCGCCGAGGTACACAAACCGCCACACCACGATAAGGTCCAGTCTCTTCGTGACTAATTTCGCAGGTTGTACTGGTTTGTTCAAGCACGGTCACGGGTTGCATTCACGAAACGTGTGGAGATCTATCAATCCCGAACTACCAGAGAGCGGAAAGGTGTGTTACTACTTCACGCATAATGTCTCCTGTCATATGAGCTCAGCGACGGAGCCATACCATCATCAGCGACCTATATTGACGGACCGGATTCACTGAAAATTGGCAGGCATGACACCTGTAGGAAAGAACCCAATTTCAGTCCTGAGATGCTGATTTGGAATCATCTTTTATCTCAGGAAAGGGTCATAGAAAATTATGCATAGCGAGTGTTTCACACTAGTGCAAAAGCTCGAGATGGTTCAGTGATTAGAGCGTGAATTTACTGACTGTAGGTGGTATGCAAAGCAGATCTGCCGGTCAACTGTGGTTGAGCCATTGAGCGCGTTTCCCACAGTAAGTATAATGAAGGCGAATCACACTTGTCAATGAAAAATGACCCGAAATCGGGTGTAATTTGGCGAAGGCGTTTTGTAGGTCCGTCGGTGTGATGAAACCTCACCTGGATGACTCATGAAGGTGAGATGGCTCGGTGGTTAGAGCGCGAGACCCGAAATTGTAATTTGGCGAAGGCGTTTTGTAGGTCCGTCGGTGTGATGAAACCTCACCTGGATGACTCATGAAGGTGAGATGGCTCGCTCGTTAGAGCGCGAACTTACTGTCCGAAAGGCCCGTGGTTCGAACCCGACCTCTGCCTCTCGACTTCCCCTGTCTAGGCTTGGGCAACCTGGCAATATCCCAGCCCTCGTGCTTCCTTTGAGTGGCGTGGCAGCTAGGCACCGAAAGGGTGCTACAGCTATTGTTGCAATGGATCTGTGGACCATATCAACAAATTGAGATGACATAAGTTTGTGTATTGCTAATAGATTTGAGCTTTTGTCGATTTGACCGTAAGGTTTTAAATTGATGCGGTCATGTCCCCACCATGGGTAGACTTTGTCACGAAGTCTGGCCGCTCAGGTTTGGTCTTGATACAACTTATTCTGGATGCATTTCATCCATTTTAGGGGAAGGTAGGCGGAGACAACTGGCTAAGTTCATTGTGTGTTGATCAACAAAAGCGAAATCGAGCTGAGACCCCTTGGTCAGTTTCCTGTCAAGACTAAGTGTCAAAGTAAACATGTTACCGCTATTCGGATACGTAAAATAAACTAGGCTGTGATTTTCCAACTTCCTATCCACCTTTCGAAACATGATGTCACTTTTTATCCACCACGCTCAGTCTGAGATATTCACAAACGAAACTTACTAGCCACTGTTACCTCTCAAAGGCGGTCTACCGTAGGGACGGAAGCTGTTGATCCTTTGCTTGGCTCGTCTTTTTTTTAAAGATCACAGTAATTCTTTACTCGGGCTACTGATAATCACACCTGGTACGTTCATCTCTTTTCACACACTTTCAAGAAACGGTACACTTTGGAACAGATCAGCAAACATCCTTGGGTAGTCAACGATCCAACACCTGCCCTCACAATGGAACACCTTCGTGCCAAGTTCCGAGCCACCTCACCTCATATGTTCCTCGACCGTGGGATTACTTGTTGGCTTAATCCACTGGACTATCTCAACCGAAATACTTCGGAATTCCCTGCGCCACATATCGACGAAACCGGTGCCAGGATATTCAGTCTTGTTGAGCTCTCCGGTTCCGAGCATGCAGCGCCCGCTCCTCTTAACGAAGCCGGTTTGGAGGATGGCGATCTGAGCTCGCAGCAATGGGTCGCCCCCATATCTGTTGTGGACAGACTCAGGGTAGGTAGAGTTTGTTTTTTTCATCTTGTAATCGATGAACTCACTCCACCGCAGCGAGGTGTTAACAACTCACCTATTGTGGACACAATATATGTATGGTGTAGAGCAAACAGAAAAGCGCAAAAACAAAGCACAATTGAGAGCACTAAGGAAGTGGATAGACGTCTTTGGTCAACTTCTTTGGTGCATAAGCAATAGATGTCCTGAGTAAAATAGCGTCGACTGACTCAAGAAATTTGGAGTTCCAATTACGCGCCACAGGATCACACAAACTAGAGGGGCGAACGAGTGTTTTTCGATAACAATTTGTCCTTTCCCTCTGTTGTAAAGTTTATTTTCTATCCGTCCGACCGAACCACTGGTAGTTCGACATCTTCAGGTGTACTGCTCACCAGCATACTGGCGGAACTTTGCAACGCTCAGTCTGCCG
>NW_008751740.1:232200-235758 GCF_000715545.1 Opisthorchis viverrini
AAACCACCTACCCTGGGATCAGGTCAGGTGTACCACAAATCCAGGCTATGTTGCTACATTAACGGACTGAAACCCACGCTGGACAACGGTGAAACATCCTTTCGGCGCTCATACTGCCTAGGCCTGGGCAACCTGGCAGAATCTCAGCCCTCGTGCTTCCTTCCAATGGCATGGCAGCTAGGCAACGGAGAACTTTTACAGCCGAACGATTATTTATTTACTTGAAGTCACCCTAGGGCGACCTCCGATCTATTTCTCGGAGTCAAATTTGACCCGGTCAGCGGTGACACATGCATTGGCAGAACCGACTGTCTCCTTTTAGGAAGGATAGTCGAACACTTGTCTAAGCGCTTTCCTAGACCAACCGAGCAATAACCACAAATCAGACAACAGAACACACGTATCTTGGTAGATGATCCATCGCCCACGTTGTTATGGTGATCATTCGTTTGTCATATCGAGGTCATCCATGTTTGTGACGCTTAATCTGAATTCCATACTTGATGAGTTCAATGGAACGGAAGATAGTGGCGACCCGACACGCATGTCCATTGTGAACTTTATGCCACCTGACACATTGTCCCCCAGTTTTGTTACTGCACACCCCTGGTATATTGCATTAAAGGAATGAATGTTTCGAAACCCTCTCCCGCCACACTTGCCACATAAATACTCGAATCGTTCGTCATTTCAGCTGTTCAACCAACTTTCCGATCCCTCCAAAATGGCTGAAATCGATCACGATCAGTGTAATCGGTTCACACGAGCAAATGCTCCTGGGTCTGATGGACTGGAATCACGGCTGGCCAAATTGGGTAAGATGTTATCCTTGCATCCGCTCGTCACTAATTCTAACTGTTTACTACTCGCATCGCCCAAGCGCGCGAACACATTTCCCGGTCAGGTGTGGTAATTCGGATGCACCCAGCGTGCACCCGCATGTGCGGAGTTCAAACTCCGACACAGCCAAGGATCGTTGATGATGTGGACTCACCAGCATGGTTGTTCCAGGGGGAGAATTTTGCATACGAGAGTGGTGTGGACATAAATTTCTCACTATTATATTTGTCAGCGGTGAAAAGCTCATGTATTTTTTGTTTCAAAGGTCCTGCTAGCCTTTCTCAACTGGTTCCGACTGGTGTCGTTTGTTGTCGTGTTTCCTGGGCTAGGGATCCAGTGTTCCGAACGCACACATAGTGCGACTCGGAGGCCTATGTACTACTTGGACTTCATTTCTGTGTCGCATCATCTGCGCGCTATTCGAATGGGTCACTCTAGTTCCATTACCTCCAGCTTTATCCCCCCCCCCTCCAATTTATTACGCTTCTGCTGGATTTTTCAACACTCTGGCCAGCATTTATTGATTTTTATTGGATTTCATCAAAAACTTGTTCTTCGTAATCCGTCTTCCTGGAGACTTACCTCCTGATGACTTGCAAACGTCATACTTTTCCACTCTCTGTTCGTCCTCTTGGGTTAGCCACCAATCACTTTTGAGAGCATTTCTGAGTTTTTTGGCGCCTGCCGCGTGTATCATCGTTTCCCCCTTTGAATTGGTCATCGTCATTACCACCAGCATCATCAATCAGGATTTTAGTCGCTAGTACTCTCATTGCAAGTGTTTGAACACAAGCCAATCACGTATTATCTGTCATTATCATGTTTTTGGTGAAAGGCAAGTAGTCCACGTTTGATTTCACTGTGGTTATTTTTCTTCATTAGGTATCACCTCCGAACGATTTGCGGACGCTGGTGTCTCTTCCTTCCTCGATCCATCGCTTCGTCTTAAGGAACGCCACTATTCAGGTGGTACAGAGCATGTGCACCATCCGTTCGACTCATCCTACTATCGTCAACGAGGTGTAACCATATCCTTACCTGCCCGCTCTTTTCGTCAAGATGTGAGTCAGATGCGGCGACCATTAGACGCTCAGTCAGCCCTGTGTGAGCCCCCCGTTTGTCCAGCTGACCTTCCTGTGTCACCCCCAATGCAGCTGTTCGGACATCAAGCTGCCCTGACTTTGGGACACGGAGGTAAAATGCGAGCGACCAGTTTATCTGGTCGGGAAGAAGAGTACGCTCCTAACGACCAGCAAACCGAATCTCATTTCACCTGGCATTCCGGTTCTCGTCTGGCCTTTTCACCCGCACAGGTATCCGATCTCAGTTCAGGTCGTCGGGCACGCACCTACGAATCCAACATGGATGCTCAAGGTGTCGATCCCAAAGATGAACCCTCTCCAATCGCCTACTCCAACCCAATTTTGGGTCGCTTGCCGGATAGTGGCGCACATCGACAACCCTCGTCTCGCATTGGACGCCGAATCACGCAGTGGTTGGCGAGTCCATTCTCTTCTCTGCGACGTCGACTGCGTAATCGTCGTCATAAGGATGTTAGATTTGGTGATGTGACCTTTGAATGTCCAGACACTAACGATTCGGCTTTTTCGCACTCTTCAGACCAAACTATCTCGACGCCTACCGACCCCACTGGATCCTTGAAAGGCAAACGTCACCGGTGGCTGCTTCAGCGGACAAAGAGTCGCAACGGCGCGGCACCTCCTATGACCAACACGGCAAACAGGCGTCCGACTCGTTGATCTTTTTTTCTCCACTTTACACGACCCCCAGCAAGTTGGCCTTACCTCTGCTATTCTTCCGCATTCGTACTTTTCTGTTTGAGAATTGATTACCCTTACAGAGTCCCATCACCACATCCCGTTTGCGTGCCAGCGTACCACCTGTGATCATCTGCTTGTAGACGTTACCCCTTCCTAAATTCTCTACGATTTCTTCTTACCAATGTTGTGGTACTTCCCGTCTTGGCTGCCGGTTTCTCATCCTTCATTGTACAGTTCCCTTTGTTGCTTCCTATCGGGTTTCTCGATCCGATGTATTTATTGTGATACTAGCCCAATTAACTAGCCCCGCATATGTTTACATCAGCCCAGTTGGTCATTGGTCGTGGTGATGCTTACGTGTAAATATGGCCTACCAACATCGAACTATACCGTTTGGCTTTCGTTGAAAACACTCCCACGTACGTGGACCATGCATGACCCCTCCATCGCTTGCCCCAATTGCTTAACCGCCTCCCATTCCAGTCACAAGAGGGGTGATGTGTTTTGAGCCCCCCTCGTTTTGGGTGTCGTGTCAGTTTTGTTCCAAGCCACGCTTTGATCCGAGCAATGCAGGGCGCCTACTTTCTTTGTTTACCTTAGTTTATGACCAACTAGACACGTGTATAAAAATCTATGAAAACGACCTGTTTACAGATGAACTTCAGTATGCTACTCTTCAATGGGTTCACCACCGTCTTTGATTTGGCGGGAGGAGGGTCACTGAGTTTTTGTGTGGACGGTACGCTGTTTCTGCATATACATGATCAACATAGGGGCGAGATGACCCAAGTGGTAAGAGCGCGAATTTACTGACCGGAAGGTTCGATGTTCGAATCCCACCTTCGCCTCTCAACTTCCCCTGTCTAGGCTTGGGCAACCTGGCAGTATCTCAGCCCCCATGCAACCTTCGGGTGGCATGGCAGCTAGGCATCGGAAG
>NW_008751740.1:235814-236032 GCF_000715545.1 Opisthorchis viverrini
TGAACGCTTTGATCAACCTAGGTTCCGGCCGTGTTCTCTCTCTCTCTCTCGCATTTTTGACGCGTTAACATCTATATTAGTCTCTGCCCAAACGTTCCGCTAATCTTTACGAAGTATAATGGTGTCACCATCCTATTGATTTACTTAGCTCCTCCTCGGGAGGTGGTGCTGACCGAGGGGTCCCCAGTTGCAACCTCACCGCTCTTCGTCTAGGCTTG